>NW_025228619.1:8342-17765 GCF_018294505.1 Triticum aestivum | reverse complement strand
GGGTTTGTTAATCGTGGAAATCACTCCGGGACCCCAAAACAGTCAGTAATAGTCCACGAAACGGGCCAGAATTGGCCAATACTATGAGAGTTGATGACCAACACGTAAGCGCACCTTGGGGTTCAACAACTATGGAAATCGCTTCGTGACCGCAAAACGGTGAGTAATAGTCCATGAAATGGGCCAGAATCGTCAAAAACCGCGAGTGTTGATGTCTGACACGTAAACGCACCCCGGGGTTCGTTAATCATGGAAATCACTCTGGGACCCCAAAAAAGTGAGTAATAGTCCAGAAAACGGGCCAGAATCGGCCAAAACTGTGACTGTTGATGATCGACATGTAAGCGCACGTTGGGGTTCGATAACTATGGAAATCGCTTTGGGATCCCAAAACGGTGAGTAATAGTTCACGAAACGGTTTAGAATTGGCCAAAACTGTGAGGGTTGATGACGGGCACGTAAACACACCACAGGGATCGTCAATCATGGAAATCGCTCCGGGACCCCACAACGGTGAGTAACAGTGCACAAAACGTACCAGAATCGGCCAAAATTGTGAGTGTTGATGACCGACACGTAAATGCACCCCGGTGTTCATCAAATGTGGAAATCACTTCGGGACCCCAAAACTGAGTAATAGTCCAGGAAACGGGCCAGAATCGGCCAAATCTGCGAGTCTTGACGACCAGCACATAAGCACATCTTGGGGTTTGACAAGCATCGAAATCGCTTTGGGACTGCAACACAGTGAGTAATAGTCCATGAAAGAGCCCTGAATCGGTAAAACCTAGGGTTATTGATCAACGATACATAAACGCACCCCAGGTTTCGTCAATCATGGAAATTGCTTAGGGACCTGAAATCAGTGAGTAATAGTCCATGAAGCGGGCCAAAATCGGCCAAAACTGCAAATGTTGATGACCGACACATAAACACACCGGTGTTCGTCGGTCGTGGAAATCACTACGTGAGCCCAAAACTGAGTTATAGTCCAAGAAACGGGCCAGAATCGGCCGAAACTGCGATTGTTGATGACCGATACGTAAGCACACCTTGGGGTTCAATAACTATGGAAATCGCTTTGGGATCCCAAAACGGTGAGTAATAGTTCACGAAACGGGTCAGAATTGGCCAAAACTGTGAGGGTTGACGAGGGCACGTAAATGCACCCCAGGGATCGTCAATCATGGAAATCGCTCCGGGACCCCACAACGGTGAGTAACAGTGCACAAAACGTACCAGAATCAGCCAAAATTGTGAGTGTTGATGACCGACACGTAAATGCACCCCAGTGTTCGTCAATCGTGGAAATCACTTCGGGACCCCGAAACTGAGTAATAGTCCAGGAAATGGGCCAGAATCGGCCCAATCTGCGAGTCTTGACGACCAGCACGTAAGCACATCTTGGGGTTCGACAAGCATCGAAATCGCTTTGGGACTGCAAAACAGTGAGTAATAGTCCATGAAAGAGCCCTGAATCGGTAAAACCTAGGGTTATTGATCAACGATACATAAATGCACCCCGGGTTTCGTCAATCATGGAAATTGCTCAGGGACCTGAAATCAGTGAGTAATAGTCCATGAAGCGGGCCAAAATCGGCCAAAACTGCAAATGTTGATGACCGACACATAAACACACCGGTGTTCGTCTGTCGTGGAAATCACTACGTGAGCCCAAAATTGAGTTATAGTCCAAGAAACGGGCAAGAATCGGCTGAAACTGCGATTGTTGATGACCGATACGTAAGCACACCTTGGGGTTCGACATCCATGGAAATCGCTTTGGGACCCCAAAAATGTGAGTTATAGTCCATGAAACGGCCCAGAATCGACAAAAACCACGAGTGTTGATGACCGACACTTAAACGCACCATGGGGTTTGTTAATCGTGGAAATCACTCCGGGACCCCAAAACAGTCAGTAATAGTCCACGAAACGGGCCAGAATTGGCCAATACTATGAGAGTTGATGACCAACACGTAAGCGCACCTTGGGGTTCAACAACTATGGAAATCGCTTCGTGACCGCAAAACGGTGAGTAATAGTCCATGAAATGGGCCAGAATCGTCAAAAACCGCGAGTGTTGATGTCTGACACGTAAACGCACCCCGGGGTTCGTTAATCATGGAAATCACTCTGGGACCCCAAAAAAGTGAGTAATAGTCCAGAAAACGGGCCAGAATCGGCCAAAACTGTGACTGTTGATGATCGACATGTAAGCGCACCTTGGGGTTCGATAACTATGGAAATCGCTTTGGGATCCCAAAACGGTGAGTAATAGTTCACGAAACGGTTTAGAATTGGCCAAAACTGTGAGGGTTGATGACGGGCACGTAAACACACCACAGGGATCGTCAATCATGGAAATCGCTCCGGGACCCCACAACGGTGAGTAACAGTGCACAAAACGTACCAGAATCGGCCAAAATTGTGAGTGTTGATGACCGACACGTAAATGCACCCCGGTGTTCATCAAATGTGGAAATCACTTCGGGACCCCAAAACTGAGTAATAGTCCAGGAAACGGGCCAGAATCGGCCCAATCTGCGAGTCTTGACGACCAGCACGTAAGCACATCTTGGGGTTTGACAAGCATCGAAATCGCTTTGGGACTGCAAAACAGTGAGTAATAGTCCATGAAAGAGCCCTGAATCGGTAAAACCTAGGGTTATTGATCAACGATACATAAACGCACCCCAGGTTTCGTCAATCATGGAAATTGCTCAGGGACCTGAAATCAGTGAGTAATAGTCCATGAAGCGGGCCAAAATCGGCCAAAACTGCAAATGTTGATGACCGACACATAAACACACCGGTGTTCGTCGGTCGTGGAAATCACTACGTGAGCCCAAAACTGAGTTATAGTCCAAGAAACGGGCCAGAATCGGCCGAAACTGCGATTGTTGATGACCGATACGTAAGCACACCTTGGGGTTCGACATCCATGGAAATCGCTTTGGGACCCCAAAAATGTGAGTAATAGTCCATGAAACGGCCCAGAATCGACAAAAACCACGAGTGTTGATGACCGACACTTAAACGCACCATGGGGTTTGTTAATCGTGGAAATCACTCCGGGACCCCAAAACAGTCAGTAATAGTCCACCAAACGGGCCAGAATTGGCCAATACTATGAGAGTTGATGACCAACACGTAAGCGCACCTTGGGGTTCAACAACTATGGAAATCGCTTCGTGACCGCAAAACGGTGAGTAATAGTCCATGAAACGGGCCAGAATCGTCAAAAACCGCGAGTGTTGATGTCTGACACGTAAAGGCACCCCGGGGTTCGTTAATCATGGAAATCACTCTGGGACCCCAAAAAAGTGAGGAATAGTCCAGAAAACGGGCCAGAATCGGCCAAAACTGTGACTGTTGATGACCGACATGTAAGCGCCCCTTGGGGTTCAATAACTATGGAAATCGCTTTGGGATCCCAAAACGGTGAGTAATAGTTCACGAAACGGGTTAGAATTGGCCAAAACTGTCAGGGTTGACAACGGGCACGTAAACGCACCCCAGGGATCGTCAATCATGGAAATCGCTCCGGGACCCCACAACGGTGAGTAACAGTGCACAAAACGTACCAGAATCGGCCAAAATTGTGAGTGTTGATGACCGACACGTAAATGCACCCCGGTGTTCATCAAATGTGGAAATCACTTCGGGACCCCGAAACTGAGTAATAGTCCAGGAAACGGGCCAGAATCGGCCCAATCTGCGAGTCTTGACGACCAGCACGTAAGCACATCTTGGGGTTCGACAAGCATCAAAATCGCTTTGGGACTGCAAAACGGTGAGTAATAGTCCATGAAAGAGCCCTGAATCGGTAAAACCTAGGGTTATTGATCAACGATACATAAACGCACCCCAGGTTTCGTCAATCATGGAAATTGCTCAGGGACCTGAAATCAGTGAGTAATAGTCCATGAAGCGGGCCAAAATCGGCCAAAACTGCAAATGTTGATGACCGACACATAAACACACCGGTGTTCGTCGGTCGTGGAAATCACTACGTGAGCCCAAAACTGAGTTATAGTCCAAGAAACAGGCCCGAATCGGCCGAAACTGCGATTGTTGATGACCGATACGTAAGCACACCTTGGGGTTCGACATCCATGGAAATCGCTTTGGGACCCCAAAAATGTGAGTAATAGTCCATGAAACGGCCCAGAATCGACAAAAACCACGAGTGTTGATGACCGACACTTAAACGCACCATGGGGTTTGTTAATCGTGGAAACCACTCCGAGACCCCAAAACAGTCAGTAATAGTCCACCAAACGGGCCAGAATTGGCCAATACTATGAGAGTTGATGACCAACACGTAAGCGCACCTTGGGGTTCAACAACTATGGAAATCGCTTCGTGACCGCAAAACGGTGAGTAATAGTCCATGAAACGGGCCAGAATCGTCAAAAACCGCGAGTGTTGATGTCTGACACGTAAACGCTCCCCGGGGTTCGTTAATCATGGAAATCACTCTGGGACCCCAAAAAAGTGAGTAATAGTCCAGAAAACGGGCCAGAATCGGCCAAAACTGTGACTGTTGATGATCGACATGTAAGCGCACCTTGGGGTTCGATAACTATGGAAATCGCTTTGGGATCCCAAAACGGTGAGTAATAGTTCACGAAACGGGTTAGAATTGGCCAAAACTGTGAGGGTTGACGACGGGCACGTAAACGCACCACAGGGATCGTCAATCATGGAAATCGCTCCGGGACCCCACAACGGTGAGTAACAGTGCACAAAATGTACCAGAATCGGCCAAAATTGTGAGTGTTTATGACCGACACGTAAATGCACCCCGGTGTTCATCAAATGTGGAAATCACTTCGGGACCCCAAAACTGAGTAATAGTCCAGGAAACGGGCCAGAATCGGCCCAATCTGCGAGTCTTGACGACCAGCACGTAAGCACATCTTGGGGTTCGACAAGCATCGAAATCGCTTTGGGACTGCAAAGCGGTGAGTAATAGTCCATGAAAGAGCCCTGAATCGGTAAAACCTAGGGTTATTGATCAACGATACATAAACGCACCCCGGGTTTCATCAATCATGGAAATTGCTCAGGGACCTGAAATCAGTGAGTAATAGTCCATGAAGCGGGCCAAAATCGGCCAAAACTGCAAATGTTGATGACCGACACATAAACACACCGGTGTTCGTCGGTCGTGGAAATCACTACGTGAGCCCAAAACTGAGTTATAGTCCAAGAAACGGGCCAGAATCGGCCGAAACTGCGATTGTTGATGACCGATACGTAAGCACACCTTGGGGTTCGACATCCATGGAAATCGCTTTGGGACCCCAAAAATGTGAGTAATAGTCCATTAAACGGCCCAGAATCGACAAAAACCACGAGTGTTGATGACCGACACTTAAACGCACCATGGGGTTTGTTAATCGTGGAAATCACTCCGGGACCCCAAAACAGTCAGTAATAGTCCACGAAACGGGCTAGAATTGGCCAATACTATGAGAGTTGATGACCAACACGTAAGCGCACCTTGGGGTTCAACAACTATGGAAATCGCTTCGTGACCGCAAAACGGTGAGTAATAGTCCATGAAACGGGCCAGAATCGTCAAAAACCGCGAGTGTTGATGTCTGACACGTAAACGCACCCCGGGGTTCGTTAATCTTGGAAATCACTCTGGGACCCCAAAAAAGTGAGTAATAGTCCAGAAAATGGGCCAGAATCGGCCAAAACTGTGACTGTTGATGACCGACATGTAAGCGCCCCTTGGGGTTCAATAACTATGGAAATCGCTTTGGGATCCCAAAACGGTGAGTAGTAGTTCACGAAACGGGTTAGAATTGGCCAAAACTGTGAGGGTTGACAACGGGCACGTAAACGCACCCCAGGGATTGTCAATCATGGAAATTGCTCCGGGACCCCACAACGGTGAGTAACTGTGCACAAAACGTACCAGAATCGGCCAAAATTGTGAGTGTTGATGACCGACACGTAAATGCACCCCGGTGTTCATCAAATGTGGAAATCACTTCGGGACCCCAAAACTGAGTAATAGTCCAGGAAACGGGCCAGAATCGGCCCAATCTGCGAGTCTTGACGACCAGCACGTAAGCACATCTTGGGGTTCGACAAGCATCGAAATCGCTTTGGGACTGCAAAACGGTGAGTAATAGTCCATGAAAGAGCCCTGAATCGGTAAAACCTAGGGTTATTGATCAACGATACATAAACGCACCCCAGGTTTCGTCAATCATGGAAATTGCTCAGGGACCTGAAATCAGTGAGTAATAGTCCATGAAGCGGGCCAAAATCGGCCAAAACTGCAAATGTTGATGACCGACACATAAACACACCGGTGTTCGTCGGTCGTGGAAATCACTACGTGAGCCCAAAACTGAGTTATAGTCCAAGAAACGGGCCAGAATCGGCCGAAACTGCGATTGTTGATGACCGATACGTAAGCACACCTTGGGGTTCGACATCCATGGAAATCGCTTTAGGACCCCAAAAATGTGAGTAATAGTCCATGAAACGGCCCAGAATCGACAAAAACCATGAGTGTTGATGACCGACACTTAAACGCACCATGGGGTTTGTTAATCGTGGAAATCACTCCGGGACCCCAAAACAATCAGTAATAGTCCACCAAACGGGCCAGAATTGGCAAATACTATGAGAGTTGATGACCAACACGTAAGCGCACCTTGGGGTTCAACAACTATGGAAATCGCTTCGTGACCGCAAAACGGTGAGTAATAGTCCATGAAACGGGCCAGAATCGTCAAAAACCGCGAGTGTTGATGTCTGACACGTAAACGCTCCCCGGGGTTCGTTAATCATGGAAATCACTCTGGGACCCCAAAAAAGTGAGTAATAGTCCAGAAAACGGGCCAGAATCGGCCAAAACTGTGACTGTTGATGATCGACATGTAAGCGCACCTTGGGGTTCGATAACTATGGAAATCGCTTTGGGATCCCAAAACGGTGAGTAATAGTTCACGAAACGGGTTAGAATTGGCCAAAACTGTGAGGGTTGACGACGGGCACGTAAACGCACCACAGGGATCGTCAATCATGGAAATTGCTCCGGGACCCCACAACGGTGAGTAACTGTGCACAAAACGTACCAGAATCGGCCAAAATTGTGAGTGTTGATGACCGACACGTAAATGCACCCCGGTGTTCATCAAATGTGGAAATCACTTCGGGACCCCAAAACTGAGTAATAGTCCAGGAAACGGGCCAGAATCGGCCCAATCTGCGAGTCTTGACGACCAGCACGTAAGCACATCTTGGGGTTCGACAAGCATCGAAATCGCTTTGGGACTGCAAAACGGTGAGTAATAGTCCATGAAAGAGCCCTGAATCGGTAAAACCTAGGGTTATTGATCAACGATACATAAACGCACCCCAGGTTTCGTCAGTCATGGAAATTGCTCAGGGACCTGAAATCAGTGAGTAATAGTCCATGAAGCGGGCCAAAATCGGCCAAAACTGCAAATGTTGATGACCGACACATAAACACACCGGTGGTCGTCGGTCGTGGAAATCACTACGTGAGCCCAAAACTGAGTTATAGTCCAAGAAACGGGCCAGAATCGGCCGAAACTGCGATTGTTGATGACCGATACGTAAGCACACCTTGGGGTTCGACATCCATGGAAATCGCTTTAGGACCCCAAAAATGTGAGTAATAGTCCATGAAACGGCCCAGAATCGACAAAAACCACGAGTGTTGATGACCGACACTTAAACGCACCATGGGGTTTGTTAATCGTGGAAATCACTCCGGGACCCCAAAACAGTCAGTAATAGTCCACCAAACGGGCCAGAATTGGCAAATACTATGAGAGTTGATGACCAACACGTAAGCGCACCTTGGGGTTCAACAACTATGGAAATCGCTTTGTGACCGCAAAACGGTGAGTAATAGTCCATGAAACGGGCCAGAATCGTCAAAAACCGCGAGTGTTGATGTCTGACACGTAAACGCACCCCGGGGTTCGTTAATCATGGAAATCACTCTGGGACCCCAAAAAAGTGAGTAATAGTCCAGAAAATGGGCCAGAATCGGCCAAAACTGTGACTGTTGATGACTGACATGTAAGGGCACCTTGGGGTTCAATAACTATGGAAATCGCTTTGGGATCCCAAAACGGTGAGTAGTAGTTCACGAAACGGGTTAGAATTGGCCAAAACTGTGAGGGTTGACGACGGGCACATAAACGCACCCCAGGGATCGTCAATCATGGAAATCGCTCCGGGACCCCACAACGGTGAGTAACAGTGCACAAAACGTACCAGAATCGGCCAAAATTGTGAGTGTTGATGACCGACACATAAATTCACCCCGGTGTTCGTCAATCGTGGAAATCACTTTGGGACCCCAAAACTGAGTAATAGTCCAGGAAACGGGCCAGAATCGGCCCAATCTGCGAGTCTTGACAACCAGCACGTAAGCTCATCTTGGGGTTCGACAAGCATCGAAATCGCTTTGGGACTGCAAAACGGTGAGTAATAGTCCATGAAAGAGCCCTGAATCGGTAAAACCTAGGGTTATTGATCAATGATACATAAACGCACCCCGGGTTTCGTCAATCATGGAAATTGCTCAGGGACCTGAAATCAGCGAGTAATAGTCCATGAAGCGGGCCAAAATCGGCCAAAACTGCAAATGTTGATGACCGACACATAAACACACCGGTGTTCGTCGGTCGTGGAAATCACTACGTGAGCCCAAAACTGAGTTATAGTCCAAGAAACGGGCCAGAAACGGCCGAAACTGCAATTGTTGATGACCGATACGTAAGCACACCTTGGGGTTCGACATCCATGGAAATCGCTTTGGGACCCCAAAAATGTGAGTAATAGTCCATGAAACTGCCCAGAATCGACAAAAACCACGAGTGTTGATGACCGACACTTAAACGCACCATGGGGTTTGGTAATCGTGGAAATCACTCCGGGACCCCAAAACAGTCAGTAATAGTCCACGAAACGGGCTAGAATTGGCCAATACTATGAGAGTTGATGACCAACACGTAAGCGCACCTTGGGGTTCAACAACTATGGAAATCGCTTCGTGACCGCAAAACGGTGAGTAATAGTCCATGAAACGGGCCAGAATCGTCAAAAACCGCGAGTGTTGATGTCTGACACGTAAACGCACCCCGGGGTTCGTTAATCATGGAAATCACTCTGGGACCCCAAAAAAGTGAGTAATAGTCCAGAAAATGGGCCAGAATCGGCCAAAACTGTGACTGTTGATGACTGACATGTAAGGGCACCTTGGGGTTCAATAACTATGGAAATCGCTTTGGGATCCCAAAACGGTGAGTAGTAGTTCACGAAACGGGTTAGAATTGGCCAAAACTGTGAGGGTTGACGACGGGCACATAAACGCACCCCAGGGATCGTCAATCATGGAAATCGCTCCGGGAC
>NW_025228619.1:5744-8285 GCF_018294505.1 Triticum aestivum | reverse complement strand
TAATCGTGGAAATCACTCCGGGACCCCAAAACAGTCAGTAATAGTCCACGAAACGGGCTAGAATTGGCCAATACTATGAGAGTTGATGACCAACACGTAAGCGCACCTTGGGGTTCAACAACTATGGAAATCGCTTCGTGACCGCAAAACGGTGAGTAATAGTCCATGAAACGGGCCAGAATCGTCAAAAACCGCGAGTGTTGATGTCTGACACGTAAACGCACCCCGGGGTTCGTTAATCATGGAAATCACTCTGGGACCCCAAAAAAGTGAGTAATAGTCCAGAAAACGGGCCAGAATCGGCCAAAACTGTGACTGTTGATGACCGACATGTAAGTGCACCTTGGGGTTCAATAACTATGGAAATCGCTTTGGGATCCCAAAACGGTGAGTAATAGTTCACGAAACGGGTTAGAATTGGCCAAAACTGTGAGGGTTGACGACAGGTACGTAAACGCACCCCAGGGATCGTCAATCATGGAAATCGCTCCGGGACCCCACAACGGTGAGTAACAGTGCACAAAACGTACCAGAATCGGCCAAAATTGTGAGTGTTGATGACCGACACGTAAATTCACCCCGGTGTTCGTCAATCGTGGAAATCACTTCGGCACCCAAAACTGAGTAATAGTCCAGGAAACGGGCCAGAATCGGCCCAATCTGCGAGTCTTGACGACCAGCATGTAAGCACATCTTGGGGTTCGACAAGCATCGAAATTGCTTTGGGACTGTAAAACGGTGAGTAATAGTCCATGAAAGAGCCCTGAATCGGTAAAACCTAGGGTTATTGATCAACGATACATAAACGCACCCCGGGTTTCGTCAATCATGGAAATTGCTCAGGGACCTGAAATCAGTGAGTAATAGTCCATGAAGCGGGCCAAAATCGGCCTAAACTGCAAATGTTGATGACCGACACATAAACACACCGGTGTTCGTCGGTCGTGGAAATCACTACGTGAGCCCAAAACTGAGTTATAGTCCAAGAAACGGGCCAGAATCGGCCGAAACTGCGATTGTTGATGACCGATACGTAAGCACACCTTGGGGTTCGACATCCATGGAAATCGCTTTGGGACCCCAAAAATGTGAGTAATAGTCCATGAAACTGCCCAGAATCGACAAAAACCACGAGTGTTGATGACCGACACTTAAACGCACCATGGGGTTTGTTAATCGTGGAAATCACTCCGGGACCCCAAGACAGTCAGTAATAGTCCACGAAACGGGCCAGAATTGGCCAATACTATGAGAGTTGATGACCAACACGTAAGCGCATCTTGGGGTTCAACAACTATGGAAATCGCTTCGTGACCGCAAAACGGTGAGTAATAGTCCATGAAACGGGCCAGAATCGTCAAAAACCGCGAGTGTTGATGTCTGACACGTAAACGCACCCCGGGGTTCATTAATCATGGAAATCACTCTGGGAGCCCAAAAAAGTGAGTAATAGTCCAGAAAACGGGCCAGAATCGGCCAAAACTGTGACTGTTGATGACCGACATGTAAGCGCCCCTTGGGGTTCAATAACTATGGAAATCGCTTTGGGATCCCAAAACGGTGAGTAATAGTTCACGAAACGGGTTAGAATTGGCCAAAACTGTGAGGGTTGACAACGGGCACGTAAACGCACCCCAGGGATCGTCAATCATGGAAATCGCTCCGGGACCCCACAATGGTGAGTAACAGTGCACAAAACGTACCAGAATCGGCCAAAATTGTGAGTGTTGATGACCGACACGTAAATGCACCCCGGTGTTCATCAAATGTGGAAATCACTTCGGGACCCCAAAACTGAGTAGTAGTCCAGGAAACGGGCCAGAATCGGCCCAATCTGCGAGTCTTGACGACCAGCACGTAAGCACATCTTGGGGTTCGACAAGCATCGAAATCGCTTTGGGACTGCAAAACGGTGAGTAATAGTCCATGAAAGAGCCCTGAATCGGTAAAACCTAGGGTTATTGATCAACGATACATAAACGCACCCCGGGTTTCGTCAATCATGGAAATTGATCAGGGACCTGAAATCAGTGAGTAATAGTCCATGAAGCGGGCCAAAATCGGCCAAAACTGCAAATGTTGATGACCAACACATAAACACACCGGTGTTCGTCGGTCGTGGAAATCACTACGTGAGCCCAAAACTGAGTTATAGTCCAAGAAACGGGCCAGAATCGGCCGAAACTGCCATTGTTGATGACCGATACGTAAGCACAGCTTGGGGTTCGACATCCATGGAAATCGCTTTGGGACCCCAAAAATGTGAGTAATAGTCCATGAAACTGCCCAGAATCGACAAAAACCACGAGTGTTGATGACCGACACTTAAACGCACCATGGGGTTTGTTAATCGTGGAAATCACTCCGGGACCCCAAAACAGTCAGTAATAGTCCACGAAACGGGCCAGAATTGGCCAATACTATGAGAGTTGATGACCAACACGTAAGCGCACCTTGGGGTTCAACAACTATGGAAATCGCTTCGTGACCGCAAAACGGTGAGTAATAGTCCATGAAACGGGCCAGAATCGTCAAAAACCG
>NW_025228619.1:4021-5016 GCF_018294505.1 Triticum aestivum | reverse complement strand
TAATCGTGGAAATCACTCCGGGACCCCAAAACAGTCAGTAATAGTCCACGAAACGGGCTAGAATTGGCCAATACTATGAGAGTTGATGACCAACACGTAAGCGCACCTTGGGGTTCAACAACTATGGAAATCGCTTCGTGACCGCAAAACGGTGAGTAATAGTCCATGAAACGGGCCAGAATCGTCAAAAACCGCGAGTGTTGATGTCTGACACGTAAACGCACCCCGGGGTTCGTTAATCATGGAAATCACTCTGGGACCCCAAAAAAGTGAGTAATAGTCCAGAAAACGGGCCAGAATCGGCCAAAACTGTGACTGTTGATGACCGACATGTAAGTGCACCTTGGGGTTCAATAACTATGGAAATCGCTTTGGGATCCCAAAACGGTGAGTAATAGTTCACGAAACGGGTTAGAATTGGCCAAAACTGTGAGGGTTGACGACAGGTACGTAAACGCACCCCAGGGATCGTCAATCATGGAAATCGCTCCGGGACCCCACAACGGTGAGTAATAGTGCACAAAACGTACCAGAATCGGCAAAAATTGTGAGTGTTGATGACCGACACGTAAATTCACCCCGGTGTTCGTCAATCGTGGAAATCACTTCGGCACCCAAAACTGAGTTATAGTCCAAGAAACGGGCCAGAATCGGCCGAAACTGCGATTGTTGATGACCGATACGTAAGCACACCTTGGGGTTCGACATCCATGGAAATCGCTTTGGGACCCCAAAAATGTGAGTAATAGTCCATGAAACTGCCCAGAATCGACAAAAAGCACGAGTGTTGATGACCGACACTTAAACGCACCATGGGGTTTGTTAATCGTGGAAATCACTCCGGGACCCCAAGACAGTCAGTAATAGTCCACGAAACGGGCCAGAATTGGCCAATACTATGAGAGTTGATGACCAACACGTAAGCGCATCTTGGGGTTCAACAACTATGGAAATCGCTTCGTGACCGCAAAACGGTGAGTAATAGTCCATGAAAC
>NW_025228619.1:0-4011 GCF_018294505.1 Triticum aestivum | reverse complement strand
ACGGGCACGTAAACGCACCCCAGGGATCGTCAATCATGGAAATCGCTCCGGGACCCCACAACGGTGAGTAACAGTGCACAAAACGTACCAGAATCGGCCAAAATTGTGAGTGTTGATGACCGACACATAAATTCACCCCGGTGTTCGTCAATCGTGGAAATCACTTCGGGACCCCAAAACTGAGTAATAGTCCAGGAAACGGGCCAGAATCGGCCCAATCTGCGAGTCTTGACAACCAGCACGTAAGCTCATCTTGGGGTTCGACAAGCATCGAAATCGCTTTGGGACTGCAAAACGGTGAGTAATAGTCCATGAAAGAGCCCTGAATCGGTAAAACCTAGGGTTATTGATCAACGATACATAAACGCACCCCGGGTTTCGTCAATCATGGAAATTGCTCAGGGACCTGAAATCAGCGAGTAATAGTCCATGAAGCGGGCCAAAATCGGCCAAAACTGCAAATGTTGATGACCGACACATAAACACACCAGTGTTCGTCGCTCGTGGAAATCACTACGTGAGCCCAAAACTGAGTTATAGTCCAAGAAACGGGCCAGAATCGGCCGAAACTGCGATTGTTGATGACCGATACGTAAGCACACCTTGGGGTTCGACATCCATGGAAATCGCTTTGGGACCCCAAAAATGTGAGTAATAGTCCATGAAACTGCCCAGAATCGACAAAAACCACGAGTGTTGATGACCGACACTTAAACGCACCATGGGGTTTGTTAATCGTGGAAATCACTCCGGGACCCCAAAACAGTCAGTAATAGTCCACGAAACGGGCCAGAATTGGCCAATACTATGAGAGTTGATGACCAACACGTAAGCGCACCTTGGGGTTCAACAACTATGGAAATCGCTTCGTGACCGCAAAACGGTGAGTAATAGTCCATGAAACGGGCCAGAATCGTCAAAAACCGTGAGTGTTGATGTCTGACACGTAAACGCACCCCGGGGTTCGTTAATCATGGAAATCACTCTGGGACCCCAAAAAAGCGAGTAATAGTCCAGAAAACGGGCCAGAATCGGCCAAAACTGTGACTGTTGATGACCGACATGTAAGTGCACCTTGGGGTTCAATAACTATGGAAATCGCTTTGGGATCCCAAAACGGTGAGTAATAGTTCACGAAACGGGTTAGAATTGGCCAAAACTGTGAGGGTTGATGACGGGCACGTAAACGCACCCCAGGGATCGTCAATCATGGAAATCGCTCCGGGACCCCACAACGGTGAGTAACAGTGCACAAAACGTACCAGAATCGGCCAAAATTGTGAGTGTTGATGACCGACACATAAATTCACCCCGGTGTTCGTCAATCGTGGAAATCACTTCGGGACCCCAAAACTGAGTAATAGTCCAGGAAACGGGCCAGAATCGGCCCAATCTGCGAGTCTTGACAACCAGCACGTAAGCTCATCTTGGGGTTCGACAAGCATCGAAATCGCTTTGGGACTGCAAAACGGTGAGTAATAGTCCATGAAAGAGCCCTGAATCGGTAAAACCTAGGGTTATTGATCAACGATACATAAACGCACCCCGGGTTTCGTCAATCATGGAAATTGCTCAGGGACCTGAAATCAGCGAGTAATAGTCCATGAAGCGGGCCAAAATCGGCCAAAACTGCAAATGTTGATGACCGACACATAAACACACCAGTGTTCGTCGCTCGTGGAAATCACTACGTGAGCCCAAAACTGAGTTATAGTCCAAGAAACGGGCCAGAATCGGCCGAAACTGCGATTGTTGATGACCGATACGTAAGCACACCTTGGGGTTCGACATCCATGGAAATCGCTTTGGGACCCCAAAAATGTGAGTAATAGTCCATGAAACTGCCCAGAATCGACAAAAAGCACGAGTGTTGATGACCGACACTTAAACGCACCATGGGGTTTGTTAATCGTGGAAATCACTCCGGGACCCCAAGACAGTCAGTAATAGTCCACGAAACGGGCCAGAATTGGCCAATACTATGAGAGTTGATGACCAACACGTAAGCGCATCTTGGGGTTCAACAACTATGGAAATCGCTTCGTGACCGCAAAACGGTGAGTAATAGTCCATGAAACAGGCCAGAATCGTCAAAAACCGCGAGTGTTGATGTCTGACACGTAAACGCACCCCGGGGTTCGTTAATCATGGAAATCACTCTGGGACCCCAAAAAAGTGAGTAATAGTCCAGAAAACGGGCCAGAATCGGCCAAAACTGTGACTGTTGATGACTGACATGTAAGCGCCCCTTGGGGTTCAATAACTATGGAAATCGCTTTGGGATCCCAAAACGGTGAGTAATAGTTCACGAAACGGGTTAGAATTGGCCAAAACTGTGAGGGTTGACAACGGGCACGTAAACGCACCCCAGGGATCGTCAATCATGGAAATCGCTCCGGGACCCCACAACGGTGAGTAACAGTGCACAAAACGTACCAGAATCGGCCAAAATTGTGAGTGTTGATGACCGACACGTAAATGCACCCCGGTGTTCATCAAATGTGGAAATCACTTCGGGACCCCAAAACTGAGTAATAGTCCAGGAAACGGGCCAGAATCGGCCCAATCTGCGAGTCTTGACGACCAGCACGTAAGCACATCTTGGGGTTCGACAAGCATCGAAATCGCTTTGGGGCTGCAAAACGGTGAGTAATAGTCCATGAAAGAGCCCTGAATCGGTAAAACCTAGGGTTATTGATCAACGATACATAAACGCACCCCGGGTTTCGTCAATCATGGAAATTGCTCAGGGACCTGAAATCAGTGAGTAATAGTCCATGAAGCGGGCCAAAATCGGCCAAAACTGCAAATGTTGATGACCGACACATAAACACACCGGTGTTCGTCGCTCGTGGAAATCACTACGTGAGCCCAAAACTGAGTTATAGTCCAAGAAACGGGCCAGAATCGGCCGAAACTGCGATTGTTGATGACCGATACGTAAGCACACCTTGGGGTTCGACATCCATGGAAATCGCTTTGGGACCCCAAAAATGTGAGTAATAGTCCATGAAACGGCCCAGAATCGACAAAAACCACGAGTGTTGATGACCGACACTTAAACGCACCATGGGGTTTGTTAATCGTGGAAATCACTCCGGGACCCCAAAACAGTCAGTAATAGTCCACCAAACGGGCCAGAATTGGCCAATACTATGAGAGTTGATGACCAACACGTAAGCGCACCTTGGGGTTCAACAACTATGGAAATCGCTTCGTGACCGCAAAACGGTGAGTAATAGTCAATGAAACGGGCCAGAATCGTCAAAAACCGCGAGTGTTGATGTCTGACACGTAAACGCACCCCGGGGTTCGTTAATCATGGAAATCACTTTGGGACCCCAAAAAAGTGAGTAATAGTCCAGAAAACGGGCCAGAATCGGGCAAAACTGTGACTGTTGATGACCGACATGTAAGTGCACCTTGGGGTTCAATAACTATGGAAATCGCTTTGGGATCCCAAAACGGTGAGTAATAGTTCACGAAACGGGTTAGAATTGGCCAAAACTGTGAGGGTTGACGACGGGCACGTAAACGCACCCCAGGGATCGTCAATCATGGAAATCGCTCCGGGACCCCACAACGGTGAGTAACAGTGCACAAAACGTACCAGAATCGGCCAAAATTGTGAGTGTTGATGACCGACACATAAATTCACCCCGGTGTTCGTCAATCGTGGAAATCACTTCGGGACCCCAAAACTGAGTAATAGTCCAGGAAACGGGCCAGAATCGGCCCAATCTGCGAGTCTTGACAACCAGCACGTAAGCTCATCTTGGGGTTCGACAAGCATCGAAATCGCTTTGGGACTGCAAAACGGTGAGTAATAGTCCATGAAAGAGCCCTGAATCGGTAAAACCTAGGGTTATTGATCAACGATACATAAACGCACCCCGGGTTTCGTCAATCATGGAAATTGCTCAGGGACCTGAAATCAGCGAGTAATAGTCCATGAAGCGGGCCAAAATCGGCCAAAACTGCAAATGTTGATGACCGACACATAAACACACC
>NW_025228618.1:41830-44485 GCF_018294505.1 Triticum aestivum | reverse complement strand
GCGTGGTGACCGCCTAGACCGACATGAATTTCAGCCCAGAGCTGCCTCACTTCCTCCTCGGAGATACATCTTTGAAGTACTCCGGTAGTGCTTTTCTTATAGAGTTCTCCTTTGTGAACCTTATAGGCTTTAGAGCGCCGCACAATGTAGCGTGCCTCATTATGATCCTCAGGGAGTTCTCGCCTATTGAGGTAGTTCAAGAAGGGTTTGGTCCATGGGGCGATGACCGCCATGATGAGATGGGTTGATGGTGAAATTTCGGTGGCTGAGCCCCTGATTATGTCAGTGTGTTCGGAATCTGGGGTTGTCTTTGGATCCGAATTGGAATTGCCGCTCTCCCCCTGCCACACCACAGATGGCTTGAAGAGCCTTTCCAGAAATATGTTAGGTGGTACGGGGTCGCGCTTAGCGCCGATGCGAGCAAGGACATCCGCATCTTGATTACTTTCTTGAGCCACATGGTGAAACTCGAGCCCCTCGAAGCGAGCCAACATTTTGAGAATGGCGTGTAAGCCGCCATCTTCGGATCTTTGGCATCGAAATCTCCATTTATTTGAGATATTGTGAGGTTTGAATCCCCGCGCACTTCCAGGCCTTGTATGCCCATGGAGATGGCCATCCGAAGACCATGCAATAAGGCTTCGTATTAGGCTGCATTGTTGGAGTCCGTGAATAATATTTGTGGGACGTACTGAACAGTATCTCCGGTAGGGGATGTTAGGCCAACATTTTGGAGCCGTCAAAGTGCATGACCCAGTTGGAATATGTGCTGTACTCTTTAGGGAGTTCGGCGTCTGTCCATTCAACGATGAAGTCGGCCAATAGCTGGGATTTAATGGCCTGGCGTGGTTTGTATGTTATGTCGAATGGGAGGAGCTCAATGGCCCACTTGGTAATCTAGCCTGTAGCATCAGAGTTGTTTATTATATCATTGAGAGGCACTTCAGAGGCCACCGTTATTGAGCACTCTTGAAAGCAGTGTCTTAGCTTCCGGGATGCCATGAAGACCGTGTATGCAATTTTTTTGGTAATGTGGGTACCGTGATTTGCATGGTGTTAGGACAGTGGATACATAGTATAACGGCTTCTGGAGCGGGAATTTGTGTCCGTCCTCCCCTCGTTTGATGACGAGGACCGCACTCACAACTTGGTGTGTGGCCGATATGTATAATAACATGGGTTCACCGACGTTTAGTGTGGCCAGGATTGGGTTGCTTGCTAGCATGGCTTTTATTTCTTCCAGTCCAGTCATTGCCGCGTCCGTCCTCTCAAAGTGGTCGGTGCGTCCCAGAAGGCGATAGAGCAGCAATGCCATTTCTCCTAGTCTGGAGATAAGGTGGCTTAAAGCTACCACACACCTGGATAATTTTTGAACTTGTTTAAGGTCTATTGGGGTAGCCAACTGTGACAAAGCTCAGATTTTAGCAGGGTTTGCCTCAATTCCTCTCTTGGAAACGATGAAGCCCGGAAGTTTTCCATCGGGAATGCCGAAAACACACTTTTCTGGATTGAGCTTGATGTCATATGTTTAGAGGTTGTCGAATGTGAGACACGGATCATCTATTAAGGACTCGACATGCCTAGTTTTCATGACTACGTCATCCATGTATGCTTTGACTGTCTTGCCGATTTGTTTCTCCAGGCATGTTTGAATCATGTGTTTATAGGTGGCACCGGTGTTTTTGAGCCCTAAAGGCATAGTGTTGAAGCAGAAAGGCCCGTATAGGGTGATAAATGCCGTTGTGGCTTGATCAGACTACTTCATCTTGATTTGATGGTATCCTGAGTATGCGTCGAGAAAACATAGTGAGTCGTGTCATGCGGTGTCGTCGATGATCTGATTAATGCGGGGGAGGGGAAAAGGATCCTTAGGGCAAGCCTTGTTGAGCTCTTTGAAATCGACGCATAGGCGCCAAGATTTATCCTTCTTTGGTACCATCACCAGGTTTGCTAGCTAGTCCGGGTGTTTTATCTCTTTGACGAATCCGGCCTCGAGTAACTTGGCTAGCTCCTCTCCCATGGCTTGTTGTTTGGGTTACAAAAATTGCCGTAATGTTTGCTTGACGGCTTGTATCCCTCCAATATGTTAAGGCTATGTTCGGCCAGCCTGCGTGGGATTCCTGGCATATCAGAAGGGTGTCAGGCAAATATGTCCCAGTTTTCGCGTAGGAACGCCCGCAGTGCAGCATTGACCGTGGGGTTGAGCTGTGCCTCGATGGATGCTGTCTTCATGGAGTCCGTTGGATAGACCTGGAATTTGACTACTTTGTCTGCTGGTATGAAGGAGGTCGATTTGGATCGCTTATCAAGCATCATGTCGTCCCTATCCACTACAAAAAAAGACACATCCATGACATTTTGGGCCGAACGAAAAAGAAATTGTCATACTTATGACACTTCTATGATGATAATTGTGACAAAACCCGGTATCATCATAGATGTGGTGGGCTCCTACTTCTATGACAAAAAATCAAGACAGAAAATGGGCCTTTCGTCATGGGCGGGCCGGAGACGCAGCTGCATGACATTAATTGGGTCGTCCAAGACGGAAAAATCCGTGGTAGAAGCAAGGGCGAGGAAAATTTCGGGGAGTTCCCGATTACGGTGGGTGGTCGGGGGCTGAGCGATGCGTGTTTCTCTCATACACGTACGCGC
>NW_025228618.1:31231-38729 GCF_018294505.1 Triticum aestivum | reverse complement strand
CTGCGCTGCCATCGCCGCAGCATAACAGGGGGTGTGCGTGAGTGGAGTGGAGGGATGGCCTAGCCAGCGGTGGGACTAGTATGGGAGCGGTGTGGCTTCCGCGGCAGCACAACTGGCCACGGGAGGCAGGAGCAGGCGGCACGATTGGCGCTGCTTTGGGCGGCTGGAGCAAGAAGACCAGAGGTTGAAAAAGCACTACGGCCGTTGGATGGACATCGTACGGTCACTCGAGCTAGAATCGTGTATATTGACTAAGTTGACAAAGCCTTCCGTCCCCGTCAACTTAGTAGGCCCACTATACTGGGTCCAAACTAGCAGGGGGAGTATTCATTGTTTTGTGCGTAATAACGAGGCACTTCCTTGCATGCGAAGATATAGGTGGTGGGTCCGAGCTGTCAGTGGAGGTAACGTTTTTTTTGGAAATACAGTGGCCCTTTCGGTGGGTCCTAGATGTCAGGTGGAGGAATCATTATTTTGTGCGTAATAAGGAGGCATTTCCTTGCGTGCGGCCGTGGACCCAGCTGTCAGCCTCTCCACGTACAGTCCACTTCAGATGCATGTCGGTCGTTGACCAAGTTGACCATGCCACGCCGAGAGCACCAGGGCGGTGGACGACGGCGAGGCCTAGGAAGGGAACGACATGGAGCCAGGGAAGACTCGGCAGTTGTTTCCCATGAGGAGGGGAGTACGACTGTACGAGGGTTTACTTGTTCGTCTACTGTCGCCGGAGAATAATAGCAAGTGTGGTAGGTAGAGGGATGGCTAGGCCAGCGATGGGAGTACGGTGGGGCGGTGAGGCCTGTGCGACAGCACAGCCGGCTGCGGGGAGGAGGGAGCAGGCAGTCCCACCGGCGCTTGTTTGAGCGGCTGGAGCAGGAAGAGCAGAGATTAAAGAAGTATGACGGCCGTTGGATGGACATCCAACAGTCACTTCTTGTGCGTCAACCTTTTTTTAGGAAAGCCTCAGATCTGTGGAAAACAGCATACAGGCCATCTGCCATTATTTCTAATAATTTACAGCCCATTTGCTAATTCTTATAGTTTTTTTGGAGCCCATATTCTTTTTGTTAGCATTACAACCCATATTGTGGCCATGGTTAAAAAATTATACGAAATTTTGCATATGTCGGTGCAGTCTGAACTGTTTTTAATCCCTAAATTTCGAGTCACATTCAGACTGATTTTAAAAATAAATGTATACCAATATAAAATCCAACAAATTGTCCATGCATTAAAATCAATGCAATTTAAAATCTCGAAATGAAAAAAGATATTTGAAACTAATTGTCGGTTTAATGTGTTTCAAAAATGTACAACCCATTTCTCATTACTGATAGGCCATTTTCTCGGCCAGCCGAATGAAGCTCTCCTCGTCTTGAAAGATTTGCAGCCCAACAGGCCTGACAAAGCGGCTTACTTGAGAAATCAGAAAAAAAACTGGCTAGCCATTTTCAGAAAGAAAAAAAACTATTGGGCTGGTCTATGGTAAACATAAAAGAAAAGGCTGTCTAGACAAGCCAGAGTGTCCCGCACAGCCCAGTTGACACCCTACTTCTGTCTCAAAAACAAATTAGATAAATGCCACTCCAATTATGGCGATTCATAAAAATTCCACTGCAATTTCCAAACTTTGAAAAATGCCACTGCAGTTTTTGCAAACTTTGAAAAACGCCATTGCAATTTGCAAACTTTAAAAAACGCCACTCCAGACTTCGAAAAATGCCACTAGAAATGGCATGAAATGGCATTTTTCAAAGTTCAGAAATTGTAGTGGCATTTCTCGGAAACACCAGATTTGGAGTGGCATTTATCAAATTAACCCAAAACAAAAATAATTGGGCGAGCTGCTGGGTCCCTGGTGTCAGCCGCTCGTTGTGGAATTCTCTCGTTTATTGACTACGTTGACAATGCCATGGGACCGAGATGTCAGAAATCCATTAGGAGGAGCCATTTTTTATTGGCTTGAAATAAGGAGGCACTTGCTTGTGTACTTCCATGACCTTGGCGGGTCCCTGCTGTCATCCTCTCCAGGTACAATCATCTCCTGATTGTGTACGCGTCAACTTGGTAGGCCCACAAGTCAGCCTCTAAACCCGTGGAGGACAAATACAACCCTTTAAAAAAATAAAAGCCCATTCCATATGTTCAAATGGAAAGTTCAACATTCAGAGCAAAGTAACAGGTTTGATCCACATATAGAGTACTGAACTTCCACGTTGACAACCATCATAGCCAAGTTAACTATCTACTCCCACTAATACTCTAGTAGTGTACAAGTACTAACTTACTCTTAGCTAACTAGACGATGCCGACCGCCATCTGCAGTACATGCTAAACACCGACATCAGCGTCCTTCGCCTCACCTTGGACTTGGCGGAGGTGTGATAGGGCGTGTTGCTCACGTGCATTGGCCCTTTCCATGCCGGCGCGGTCCACCGAAGCTTCGACTTCTAAGCGGGAAACCCACTTGACGAGCTGGTAGTAAATATTGGCGTCGTGAACGCGTGCGTGCCCGACAGCCTCCAGGGCTATTTGCCGGGCGCCGGCCTCCATGTAGTCGGCCCAGTTGCAGGCACTCTGCTCGCGACTTAGAGCGTCGGTGCGCTGCTGCTCCATATCCTGCTGTCGGTGCAAATCAGTGATACGCTGCTCCTCTGCCAGGCGGTCGCGCTCCAACAACTCCTGCTCCTCCGCCAGGCGGTCGCGCTCCAACAAGTCCTCGATCTCCGCATTGCCATCTAAAGACAGATAGAATGTCTCCTCCCTCCGTTTGCCTTCTGGTGAAAACCGAACACTAGTTCCGGCGGTGACTGCCTCCAGCCTCCCCTACCGCGGACGGGCGGGGGCATGGCGGACGCGACAAGGGCGAGGATAAGTAGCGAGCAATGTCGGGCCAGTGGGGGCTTATGAGGATATGGCGAGTCGGGTCACGGTGCCACCGGAGAAGGCCGGGAAACAGTACTATCAGCGTTCTGGGAACGGGGGTCCCCAGACTTGCCTGCCTACGGCCTGCGGCGTGGCTCAAGTGGTGGCCCAGTACGGCCCATCTTCATCAGCCCAAGACTCAAGACCCTCGCGAGGGGCCAAACCTCGTGTGGCGGACGACACAAGACTTCATCAGGAATGGCCTCGCCAGGCAGGCTCGCGAGGAGGCGGAGAGATCAAGGCAGGGTACCTCACGAGGTGCTCGTGACGCAAGCCATGACGATCGAGACCAGGCGGGTGCTAAGTGGGCGCCAGCCTGCGCAGTGTCCTTGTTTCCTCTTTGGTGCAAAGGGGGCAAGCACAGGCGTGTAGTACCAAGGCATCAGGCAAAGGTTTCCATTTCAGTGCAACGAGACCAAGACTAGCAGAGCGGCAGGATGGAGGTCACCGTGGAGCCCAGGACAGTGTCATCACCAGTGCCTTTGGCAGCCGAAGACCAACTTTAGTTAGGATAACTTGTACTAGATGTTCCCCTTCAAAATGGCCATTGTTGGCGCCCTTCCCGCTCAATATTTGGGAAAAGGACCAGGGCCTCTATAAATAGGACTAGCCACCACAGGGAGGAGATCGATCAGAACTGATCAAGTGCTCATTAGACCGAGAGGCGATTGAACTCACCCAAGCGGTTCATCGCACCAGCTCAAGAACACCTCTCGCGAGTCTGTTCACCCTTTGTACTGTTCATCATCAGCCCCAGAGGCAATCCACCACACCACGCACTGGAGTAGGGTATTACACCACAACGGTGGCCCGAACCTGTATAAATCTGGTGTCCCTTGTGTTGTCTCACGAGGCGATCGGACGTGGATCGGTAGGGGGAAGATCTTCGTGCGCACCCCAGAGTTCGAACCTTAAGGGTCTGTCGGAACCCAACATCCGACATTTAGCGCGCCAGGTAGGGGTGCGCCGGAATCTTCCTTCTTACGTCCTGTGTTCCTCCGCCTCACCGCCTCCATGTCCGGCGACCCGACGGCCAACTCCTACCGCTGGGCGGCATGGCCTGCCCATGCCGTGCCACCTGCCCAAGGTGACCTCAACCTCGCACCTCAGGAAGCCCGCACCCCGCAGGGTGCTGTGGGGCACGGGTGACGCGGTCAGATGTCGCCTGCCCTCACTCTGCGGCAAGTACGGTCGGCAGCGAGGGCCCTACAAGAAAGGGGCCACATTGTGCTGCTGGAACGCGTCGCCGAGCTCCTGGATGCCGCTGCTTCAAGGGCACCCCCGTTCTGCGTCCAACTTCCACCCCAGGCCCCGGGTGGATCACGAGGCGGGCCAATCCATACCCGCGCGCCCATGCGCGCACCTCAAGGCTTCATCAACACCGGCCTGGCCATCAACACTGGGCAGCAAGCTGCGCTGGCGCCGCCCTTGGTAGGCGAGGGCATGCGCATCGCTGCCTATGGTCCTAGCGGGCCGCCGCCCTACCGTCCCCAAGATGGAGCTTCAAGTCGAACTGCATGGCATGCGGAGCACTACGGCGAGGCCTTTGGGGTGGTGACCCCGGAGGCCTATGTGCCCCACATGGTGGATCGAGGGTACGCACTAGAGATGACCACGACTCGTTCCTCCGGCCAGGCTGGGAGGAAGAGGCTCTAGGGGCCGAGCTCTTTCAGGAGCCTCACGGAAGCCTCGACAACCGTGTCGGCGGCAGCAACTATCGGGTACTGCTAATTCCTCAGGAGCAAGCTTATGCTAACCATGGGTTGCAGGAGGTTCAGGTCGCTGCAATGGATGGCTGCCCCAGTGCGGCAATCTCCCTCCCCTCAGGAGGAGGGCACTGGGGGCAGGAGGAGAGGGGACGGGAGCTAGGCTCCTCCCCGTGAGGCCTGCTTGGCAGCACTGCCGGCCACGGGAGGCAGGAGCAGGCAGTTCCGATGGTGCTAGTTTGGGCGGCTGGGGCAGGAAGATCAGAGATTGAAGAAGCACAATTGCCGTTAGATTGACATCTAACGGTCTGACGCTGGTAGAGTCGATTGTTGACTAAGTTTCTTTTTTAAGAAACCTTGTGTATGCATGAACTTAGTAGGCCCACAAGTCAGCCTCCAAATCTGTGGCAAACAACATAAAGCCCATTTGCTATTTTTTACAATTTGCAGCCAATTTGCTATTTTTTATAATTTGCAGCCCATTTGCTAATTCTTAAGTAATTTATTACAACCCATTTTCTGGCCAGGACCACGGTCAAAAAGTTCAACCTTATTTTGCATATTTCGGTGGAGTCCAAACTGTTGTAATCCCGAAATGATAAACATTTTTTAAGAACTTATTGATTTGCCAAAAAATCGTTTTGTTTTTGTAAGCAAATAAGACGTGGGACAATTGAGTTGGTTTAAGGGAAAACCAGTGGTAAAAAAATCAGCGCTGGGTGGGAAAAAACAACAAAAATACGGATGTAAATATGAAAAGGGAATTTTATGTGTTTTCAATATAATGATACGTGTATATGAACTAGTAAAAATATAGGTAGAGATCTGAAAATGGATTTAGGACATGCGTTTCAAGAGGAAAATATAACTGGGCTGTGTGTTTGATTCAGTAACAAAACTTCTTGAGGATGTTGTAAGACAAAATATAACTAATGCTGGCGGGCCAGAAGCCAGTAGATACCTGCTAGATCTTTGTGCCCCGTTGTCGTCATGGGCTGGTCCTCTTAAAAACAAAACCAACCTTGGTCAGTCTACAGCCTAGTTGAAACTTGCTCGACCTGAAAAAACAATATAGTGCTCAATAAACGAGAGAATTCTGCAAGCACAGACTGATAACTGGGATGCAGCACGGATATTGTTTTTATCATGATAATAAGTGCATGCACTTGTTTCGAAAAAACTGCAGAACTGGGAATTCGAACGGCGGGTGCTTATGCTACTCATCAAATAAAAATCAGGTGCCTGAGAATTTGTTTCGAAACAAATGATTCAGCTTTATATCCACATCAACCCTCGGCATGATGGTTGGAAGCAAATGCAAGTTCATACCAAAAGATCGTTAACAACAATACCAACTTGCGGACGACAAGGTAGTACAACTACCAATACCAAACTACTACTGGCCCTAGTGTTCGTCTGGTAGAAAATCTTGCAGAGGACCAGCTCCCGCTCCTTCTCTTGCTCCAGGTCCCAGATGTGGTACTGGTGCATCACCCAGTTGGTCCTCTGCTGGTCGATGTTCTTGTTGGTGTGCAGCACCAGAACCTTTTTTGCTGCCCGTCTGCCGGTCGTTGACCATCACATGCAAGGTATTGCCGGTCTTGTGCCACATCGCGTGTGTGCCGCACTCCGACTATATCTTGCAACGCATCCACGTGCCCTTTTTGAACGCCCTGGAATTGCGCTGGAAGAAATGCCTCCTTAGGCCACTCAGTGTGATACCTGCAGTATTGTGGAATACAGGTTTTAGTGTACCTAGTTGGCATTTTCATAACATATTTCGCATGTTCGAGTGACTTGTTTCACTTTTTATTAACTGTCAAATTGTAATTGTTTCACCAGGTCTGCATCTAAAAATAAAAATAGAGCTATAAATAAAGGAATATGTTTGTGCAAGTAGACGACGGATCGGTGTCTTACCTGGAAGTTTCTCAGGTTAGGTGTAGCATATGCCGTGCTCGCTGTCGATGGTTGGTATGAACAAATCGATGAGAGACTAAAATCTCGCGCTGTCAACACTCACTTTGGCCTCAAGGTGCTCGATCAGCTCCTGATCCGTGGGATCGAAATTGACTCCAGCCAGCAGCACCGGCCAATCCTTCTTTGACTTGCATCGGTAATTCCAGTTATATGGTACTAAATGTATGACCAATCGACTGTTTTAAGTGAATGATGAAAGATTTCGACAGAGTAAAAACTCGCGCTTCTTCGACAGTTGTACGAGAGTAATTGCCATGCAGTTTTGCAGGGGCGCTTGTAAAAACTCTAAACTCTATTCTCCTCTTATTTAATGGATGAGGCAAATCTTTTGCCTCCATTTCGAAAAAAAAATATTTCGACAGATAAGTGGTACTCCAACTCTGAAGTCCGGAATACCCGAACACGCCGCCGGGATTCTTGTGTCACCTCACATGCAGCGTGTTGTCACGTCAATTCAATGTGTGGACATGATGAATAATTTGACCGACGTATACTAGTACTGCTACTGTACTACTTACTAGTCGTATTTAGTGTCATAATTTATACATAGGTTTAACTAACAAGTACGCACTTGAAGCCTAACTGATATATATGTATATATATGGCTTCTGCACAGCATCTCCATCATCATTATCAGCACATCCTACATAGGTGAGTTAGGATGCACTTGATCCTTGAAAGGTATCTATCCTTCAAACCAGAGGAGTGCTTCAAACTAACAACAGTACATAATATCCAACAAAAGAGGGTCGTGCTACAGCAGCAGAATACATGGCTCAGTCTAGATATCAGCACGAATCAAGTTGTGCATATTTGCTGTTGGCATGAACCACATCGCCGCATGTCGGGTTTGCAAAAGCCATCCATCGCATGGAAGCTTGATGCCT
>NW_025228618.1:29758-31152 GCF_018294505.1 Triticum aestivum | reverse complement strand
TCACACACTGAAGATTACCTGGCAACAAGCTGTGTCGACGAATCTCTGGATATGGTGATTCATGAAACCCATGGTATGATGTGTAAACACAGCCCCCCCTCGCGAATGGAACTTGCATAGCACAGTAATCATCGCCGGTGATATGATCGATGATTGGTTGGATGATCGGATAATTGAGCCCGAGGAACAAGGAGTGGTTGCCGAGGCTGTAAACCCGCCTCCAGTTGAATACGCCTGGCCCAACGGAGCTGCGATCTTTCTTGAACACGAAGCAGCCATAGCCATCAATGTCACGAACGCCCCACGCATTGTACTGCATGTGGTTTGATGTAATGGTTTGGTCAATTTGGTAAGTGCGAATGAGCATCAAATCACCGCCGTCAGCTGAACGAGCGAAAAAGCACCACCCATCGACTGGTATGATTCCATGTTCTAGAATCATGAAGGCCAGCACATTTGCGTCTACTGCAACAATTCAAATTGGAGACCAAAAGGACAAAAATAAACAATCATGTTCAGAGTATGTGTGGAATTAAGATTATTATAACAGTGACACATATCATAGACAGAGAATTGCAATGCCGTGGTCATAATCATACCCCAAGTTAAAAAAAATAACCCAATGGCTTTCATATTCTAGCAACATGTCATGGTTCAAACATCATGTAACAATGAGAGGAAAACAGCTATGACAGCGCCTACTCATATTCTACCATAGCATTTACTACTACTGTTCTCATATTAACTCTAAGCAATAGCATGTGTTGTTATAAAAATCTTGTAAACGAGAGTAACATATAGCAATCATGATGTTATGCTCATAATATGTATTCTAACAATCATTAGATGCCACTTGTTCTCATATCAACTCTAACAATAACATGTGTGGTCATAAAAATCTAGGAAATGAGAGGAACACATAGCAATGATGTGGTTATAGACATGTTATGCATTATAAATTTGTAACAAATGAACAGGCAGTCGTATTCATAAGGTAAAGATGAGATGAGATAGAATAATTACACGACGATAGATTCCACCAGTATAGGCAGCCAATCTGTGCGTCGACCGCGTAAACGATGCCATCGTGCACTATAGCATCAGACAGAAATGTTGCCTCAACAGGATTGATGATGAGCCATAACCATGTATGGCGACCGATTCCAGATAGACTAATCCCATGTTGAACAAGCCAATGAGCTTGTAATCCATGTAGTCTTCTGATGGTATGGGCACTTCGCAGATTACAACTTTATGCAAACAGAGGTCGAGCCAAAAGCTTGACGCGTCTCGTGGGTAGTAGGCAGGAGTGTCCGGCGGGCCGCGAGGCTCGATGTCGGCGGTATCCAACGATGGAAGGGTGATCTCTCGCTGGGTGTAGATATCCACGAGAC
>NW_025228618.1:21742-27609 GCF_018294505.1 Triticum aestivum | reverse complement strand
CTCGTTTCAAATTAAGCCATATTAATCGGGAAGGACGCAGTATGGACTACTACTAGTACTAGTACAGCTTTGATGTGTCCCATCAACTCGCCGAACGAGGAGAAGCTTGCTTACTACGCCTCTCCCTCGCCCACGCGCACGGTGGTTCGTAGGACGAGGAGAGGGTTTTGAGTACAGCGCCCTCTCCCTCTTCCTCTCCCTCGCCCTCGCCCTCGCGGTGGACATGCCACAGTTCAATCGGTGTCAGATTGCCAGACGCATATTGTACTATAGTATCATCATTGTTGGACCTTCCGAAGAGGCAAAGAGGCAAGTGCAAGGTTCACACGAGTACGAACTGTTGAACCTCCCAGAGAGGCAAAGAGCCAAGCGCAAGGTTTTATAGGAGTTTTTGTCCTAGTAGGAGTGTACTACAACTATAGCGAACGATGTTACTGTATGATGCCGCCACGTCACGTATATCCAAAGCTGTGCCACCTTTTTTTCTCAAAGAGCATGTTGCAGCCCGTGCAACAACCACACAAGTTGCACGTACACATAACACATTTACTAGTAATAAATTCTAAAGGACAAATGACAGTATGCCACACAAGTTCATCTCTAATTCATGTGATAAATTTGTGCATGACTAGTCTACATATATTCACATCGCTACCGTTCACAATTTCCGTACTCCACTTACACATTATAGATGGGCTACATGCATGTCCTCCTACAGGTTCTAGTCCCAGGTGTTCTGCATGGATGGCACGATCCATAGCGGTGGGCAACGGGAATCATTGTCGCAGCTTTCTGGTCCGGTTCCACACGATGGAGACTCATCCAAGCTGAAGCGGCATAAATCAGGGATAGTGTGTCCTAGCATGTCGTTCATCCGGCGGTGCGCAATGAAGACACAACCATGCTTCATGAACGGCAGGCCTTTCGTGTCATGCACGGAAGGTGGCATCCACTTCACAATGGGGTAGCTGTCCCCGATGAAAAGCGAGTACTCTGCAAGAGTGTTCCTCGGCACCCACGTAGCATCACGGGGGTCGAACTCGGCGCCATTCATCTGGTACACGCGGCATCCCAGATCTGGACACATGGTGATGTACATAGTCAAGGTCCATGCATAATAATGTTGTGCTCAAATATGGCGGTCAGTAATACTATGCAGCAATTAGTACTACTCCGGTATAGAGGAAGTAAAATAACCGGCTTATTATATATAGCCACTCTTGGCTACATGGATGAGATAGCAAGACATGGAAAAACAAAAATGGTGGCAGCGAGTGGGTTCAAGTCTTCAAGGGCCCAACTAGCTATATGCCTCCTCCAAGGTAAAAAGTACTCCTACAAGTAGTACTAAGTATACTACTAGTACAACAATGAAAGAGAAGGCGAGAGGGTTAAAAAATGGAATACCTGGGTAGATGGTGACGGTCTGATCGTGGTAGATTGTGTGAGAATGTTGCACATCAGTGGTACCATGGGTAACGACTGCTAAGATAGTTGATCCCAATATGCCAAAGTCAGCTACAAGGTTCCAGGTTAGACCGAATTGCGGATGCAAATGCACATCCAGGATCGGCGATCTTATTTTGATCGGGGGATGACTGGTCCCTGCAAAATAATGGAGTATCGTTAGGGATGCAAATGATGGCTTGTGCATTCCATTTGTACTCTCCCGTACCGTAGGATGGCAACCAGATGAAACAAGTCGCCTGGCTTCTCACCGCGAAGATGCGGCCTAGATGGCGCACAGCGTCTTCGAACGTGTAGGGGTACAAATCTGCCGCCGCCAACATGCGCCAGCCTCTGCCGTTACTGCGTCTTGCATTGATGGAAATCCTTATGTCGAACACCGCGATGAGATAGTAATCGTCGTAGCCGTGTCGCTTTGTCGGCGGGTCTGCAATTGCTATCTTCTTCGATCTCATGTAGGCATCATCATACGTATTCAAGCCCAGCCAGTCCGGAAGGCCGATCCCAATAGTGGAGAAGGGGTCTACCAGAACGGCCGCACTGCTGTGGATCTTGTGCAAAATGATGGTGGTATCCGGCCGGAGGTATGCAAGCCAATCTTCGTTGGCACCGACCCAGACCTATATATAAGACGGTGGGCAGCGAAGAAATTACGGGATGGAAATGGAATAACTAAGTACTACATGATCAAACTCCATTACTGACCTGCTCATCGGACAAAATCCGACTACCTCTCAACATCGGCAACTCTATCGGAGTCAACGTGCAACCATGGCCAGGGAGTGGTGGTCTGTTCGAAGGATTGTCCCATAGAAGAACCTTCTCCTCGAGGACGCATGGAAGACCAACAAGCATGGCCTTTTCCCAAACCTGTTTAAGCAACATCTTGAAAAGGTTGGTGCAAGAAGCACCGAGTCTTGCGGCGGTGAGGACGTCGGAGCGGCGTGCGATTTGTCCCAGAGGATCATCGTCCAAGGTCTCCCAGCCCCGACGAGGAGGAGAACCGCCTGGCGAATCCATGGGAGCAGCGACGAACTGCCTTCTCTTTGGGGGGAGGGGAACTGGCGAGGAGGAGATAAGAGCGTAGTAACCGCAGGGCCTCGTCCCTTCCAACTGTAGATCATTCCTCAGTGAAGGGGTGAGGCTATTATTTACTACTAGTACTAGCATTATGGAACGTTATGGGATTGTATTATACTGTAAATAATAGCACTAGTAAGAAATTTTTGGCACTAGGTAGTAGTTTTTGGCGTGGATTAAGAAATTTTGGGTATGTTTTTGCCATTTTATGTAGACGCAAACTAGTGTCAAAAAACGTCTTACATTATGTGATGGAGGAGTACGTACTCGTACTGTAGCAGTACCAGTACTACTTTTCTCAACTATGAGTATTAGTGCGATGTACTATACTTCTAGTCTAGTCTAGTCTAGTATAGTGCAGCCGTTTTGAACTCTCTCAGGGCCAAGGAGCTATAGTTGGAAGTGGAGGGTACTACTGTTCTGTAGAACCATTGCTGTACTATCAATGCAGGGGAAGTACACCTGCGTAGTGGCCTAGTGGGTACTCTCGGTGCTATATTCAGCCGCTCCTCTCACGCACACACTAGCAGCCTGTTTATCAGCGACGATTATTGCGGTCTGCGGGGGCAGAACATTTGAGTTATTTGATACAGCTAGACTAGGCTTTTCGCTTCCATTTGTGGAGGTGTAATGGATCTCGTCGAACTTTGTTAGTAGTTCCTTCTTTATGAATGATATGAAGCAAAGCTTTTGCCTCCGTTTCAAAGAAAACACGTCAAGAGGAATTTCTTTTATAGTAGAGCCGATAATGGAGTGAAGTCCATGCGTACAGAGTACTAGTAGTATAGCACTTTACATAGGGTACAGAGCCATATTGCACAGTTCCCAATGCCCCACCAGGCTTTTCCGGCTCCTCGGGCTTAATTGGGAGGCGCTAGTTTAAATATGCTACTACTAGCTAATGACGAAGCTGCAAGCGAGGTGCGGCTAGGGCGAGCACGCGAGCCACGGGATGCTGGGAAGGAAAACCCGTTCACGTGGCTAGGCTGTCGAGTGCACCCACATCGTGGGGCTACACGTCCGTTTGACTTCAAAAGTCAAACTACCCGTGTAAAATATTTGCTCGCAGTGAAGTGTAGTACTAGTACTATTTTTTTTAAAAGCCGCCGTGCGTTCGGCCGGGATCGAACCCACGAAACGAGGTATACACTCCCGCGGCCACTAGTAGTATTCGTTGGAGTACAACGCAACCTAGAATCGCCTTTTGTCGCTAGTAGTACGTACATTGTTACTTACAAGAAACCCCTAATAATGCAAGAAACCACTAAAATGCCAAGAAACTACTACCACTTGCATACGTGGCAGCCTTAAGATAAGAGTACCTTATCGACCATTATACATGCTCTTACCAACCAAAATCCTCAAGTGACCTCCTACCTCCGGCCCGTCCACCTAGTCATCCTCGGCCATGGGACGCAGCTACCGCCGCCAGCAGAAGGCAAGGTCAAAACCGCCGGCAGAGTGGAGCCCATGTTGCGGCAGCCCGGATGCCAGCTCCGTCCGGCGCTCGCGGCCACTAGCTAGCCAAGATAGCTCCGTCCAGCTGCTTGTCTGCAATGTTTTCTAGCTAGATTGGCACGGCAGCACGGCGGCTTGCTCGCGCGAGCCGCGCTCAGGCCAGCCATCTGGCTCGAGCGAAGCCAGCGCGGCAGCTTCTCGCTCGTGAGTCACGCGCCGGCGTCCGGCCTGTCCGGCGGAGCAGCGGCCAACTCGCTCATCACCGGCGCCACCGACGAACACGCATCAGTACTGTTTGAAGTAATGTTCAGGAAAAATAATGATTTGAGGGGGAATAACAGGATAGAAGGTCGGATGTGGGTCCCTCGTGTCAATGGTCAAACAAAATGTGTTGGTTTAAGCTGCCTCGTCAGCACGGACGTGTGGGCCAACCCAGTCATAAATGGGCGTTTAAACGAACCTAATTGGTAGGAGTACTAGGTAGTAGTACTACCTCTCTCTCAGTTTACACGGCGTGCGCGTACCCCTAGGTCGTCAATTTGACCAACCTAATACAAGTCATATATTACAAAAAATATACCAACATAAACTATGGAGTTTCTACTTTCAAAAAGTATAATTTTTGTGCTATATAGTTTATATTAGGGTGATAAAATTGACAACCTAGGTATACGCGCAAGACTTGTAAACTGAAACGGAGGTAGTAGAAGTTTTTGGCGTGGATTAAGAAATTTTGGGTATGTTTTTGCTATTTTTTGTACAATAGATTCTTCCTAGGGCTGGTTGAAAGTGGTAGTTTTTTGTTAAACACTCTACATATTGTAAGTAGGAGTGAAAGTTAAGCTTTGGAAGCCAATAAGCAAGGCTAGTTACATAGTGCATATGTGTACATGATTGAAAGTAAATATCAACCATGAGTGACTAATATCTTGATGGAAAACTCGAAACTATGGAATACTAGAAAAAAATACATGGTTGGAAATACTAGCAATGTACATGTCCGTTGCAACGAATCATAATTAGAATAATACTTATTCACAAACTTGGTACAAAACACCCTAATTTTGATATACATATGTATATTGTGTTTCAATTATCATATATTCCTTGGGCTGGTTTGGTGAGGTCAGGGAGGGATGTGGTTGGTTTTAAGATACTAATTATGGGTTTTTCTGCAAATTGGTAGACAAGTGGGATGTTGATGAGAAAAGGCAACAACTTACCTCACAATCGTTAGATGTAGATCTAATGGTCAGAAACGACGGATGGCAGACACACCAGCATCACCAACTTAGTCTTATGTAGGAGTACTATCAAGATCCGTGCATTAACGGAACATCAAGATGCATTTTTTTTATAAAAGCACTTGTTTTGATTGACCCTTGCGGGAGTAATCCCATGTGTAAAAACTAATGATATCTCGAGAAATATGAGATAAGGTGAAGAGGAGTTGGGTGTGGTGGTGGTTAGTGGTCGGACTGAGCGGAGGCATGGGGATTGACGACGCCGGCAGCGGCCACTGGGCCAGTTTGTTCCAGAGGTTTACTTTCTTAATTTCTCAACAATGAGGTTTGTTGGAGATAAGGATGAACGAGGGAAGGCCTTTTCTGCAAATGTGGAGGGGGTGCGGGTATCTTTTAGTTTAATTTCCATCCGTCAGATATAGATCAGACGGTCTATATTGCAAGATGGCACACGTACCATCATCACCAACTCGGTTTTTTATAAAAGAAGAAATATAAGTATAGAGATACAAATGTATTATCGATACTTGCTTCCATAAACTAGCATCTACATTCTATTCAACGCCTCGGCATGTGGGGCCTTAGCACAATGAGTTCTCGAATATGTAAAACAAAGAT
>NW_025228618.1:10613-20492 GCF_018294505.1 Triticum aestivum | reverse complement strand
TGTGCGATATGTTAGAGACTGAGGCAATGATAATAGATTCTTTGTGTCTATGTGTGTGGAGGATAGAGAGAGACATGTACATGGGGCTTTGTGTTGTGTAACGTGGAGACACATATACATAATTAGAGAGTGAGTGTGTGAGATACACATGCGGACATGGGGAGAGATGAGGATCCAGATAAATGGGTGTTAGTGCGTGTCTGTGTGTGTTTGTGCATGCATTTGTGTGTGACAGGGAGAGAGTGTATGTGGAGTACAGAGACCATTGATGATGTAAACCTAGTATAAGGGAAGGGGGAATTGTGTGACATGTGTAGTAGCGAGATAGCACGGGTGCGGGCGGGGGGAGCAGACTATTTGGAATAGACATCGAGTGTGTGTGTGGGAGGAGAGGGGTGTGAGAGCGAGAGAAAGAGAGAGCTAGCGACGAGAGAGAGCTAGCGACGAGAGAGAGAGAGAGAGAGGGGCGAGAGGGGTCGTTTGTGTCCATAAATGGCGTATAGATATGGAGACAATGTTGATGTTGTCTGAAATTGGCCTATGAACGGAGACGCAGGGGAAGCGAGTCATCGTGTGTGTGATAGGGACTTCATGAGAGATCTAGAATAGATGGTGTAGAGAACAATATGCAAAATCGAGAACGATTATACATTAGGGAGCTATGCAAAGAGTCACGACATATATGTATACAGGGAAGGAGCTGGGGCGGGTCCGCATGTGGGAGAGATAGAAAGAGGAGAGTGGTGCACAAGGAGACAAAGTGTGCTTGTTTGAAGTGGGTGTGGTGTGTGAGGTGAGTATGCGAGAACCACATAACTAGGGAGATAGACGTTTGGGGGCGACGTTTTGTGTGTATGGGAAATATACACTCTACATAGTGCGTGTGCTTGGGTAAGAGAGATAACGGGAGACCTAGGGAGTGAGGGAAGAGATGTGTGCATGCCCGGGAGACAAAGTGATAGAGACCTATGATGGGATCCAGACTTTACAAGAGAGAGGGGTGTTAATGTGCTCGTGTGTTGGTGTCTGGGGGAGAGAACGACTTCTCTATGTGTGTGTGTGTGCAGTGGTGGTGGTGGGGGGGGGTGACTTCAGATAAAGAGTGAGGTGTATGTATTTGAGGGACTTTAGCGTAACTGAGATATTGTGCACTCATGGTTGATCAATTTGTTTCACAGTTTGTACTATGAGATAACGATACTTTTGAACATGCGTGATATACCTTGATGTACCAGAATTACAAACCTAAGATTGGAATTTTGGAATTCGACTCCATCATTAGCTTTTGCAATTCATTTAAACGGAGGTACATTTTTTAAGTCGGAATTTCGTGATTTCAAATTCATATATCAAACCAAGAGATATACACATACGGGCATGTTCAAACTTTATAATCATTCACTTTATTCATACACATACACATTTTTGCTTTTGTCATCATATTTAGGATAAACACATTTGGAATTTCATTTGAATTGGACAGGCGCCGCAACCGTAGAATCGGAGCCGCTTCAGTGACGGCGACAGCCGACCCAAACTCAACCGCAACACGAGCACCATCGACTATCCTTAGCTATCAAGTATGACAATGATACCCATACGCCGCCGAGAATCAGGTACTATCATCCAACGGCTGGTGCCTACGTTCACTTTCCTAGCAGAAGCACCGCACCTATGAATTTCTTCAGGGCATCATTCCGTTTTTCATGAGACGCGTTATTCTGCTTGCACCTGTAGGGCCATAATTCTAGCAGTGAACATGTTACATGTGCTAAATTACATACCAGTGCACATCTATATCTATATCTGTACTTTATTTCTGTACTACTATATAGTGTACCAGTTTTGAGATGGATCCAGAGCATCAATCATAACCGTTGGTCTCCAAAATCCAAGAGCTAAGATCAGCCGGATTCGCCATGAACAGTAGACTGTTGTTGCCTCTACTGTGTTCTAGAATATTCATGTGGCCCTTCCAGGAAAAAAAGGCCCATATGTGATGCCTCATGGGCTATATTACTGCTTGAGCGCATGACGACTTGAGCCCAGATAAGAAGGTTTGGGAGGAGAATGGGAAGAAAAAATAATAGAGTAACATACATTTTTTAATGAACCTCCAGTATTTTAGATGTGAATGTACAGTTTTTTGTGTGAATATTAAAAACAATTGTGGGTGGAATTCCATTTATCAAAATCACTCCATTATACTTTTTTCGAGTCACACTCCAAAATCACTCCATTCTTTTAAGACTTGCATTGCACGTGCATACATACTAGTATTGTTAATATGCTTTAGTTTTGTTCTGATGCCACCTGTTGGTTCCATCAGACTGGTTAATGTTCTCTGTGCTTAATTACACATCAGCAAACTAGCATGTGGTTCCGCTGCTTTTTGTTTGTTTTACCCTACATTTTCTGATGCTAGCTATTACATCACTGCTCCGAGCCTCTGTTCATTACTTGTTTGTGTGTTCTTGATCTTCCCAAGTTGCATGACTAATTTGATGCTTCTATTAATTATGGAGCTGCCAACCCCATCAAGCAAAATATTTGTTCTTTTGGGGCCGGCACGTCAAACAAGCAAAAAAATAGAGGGAAGCAGATATATTGTCGCGTATGCACACACCCTTCTTTCATTAGTTTAGATGAACCATTGATGATCAATTCGGACCAGTGCATGCGATTAAAATTAATTTTACCTAAATAGATGGTGCAGAATAAACTACAACAACTAGATTTGCAACCACGGGATGCTGACGATATTTTCAAAGATCATTGCAATAGCAGCTAGGCTTCATAGCAACATATGGTAAGCCGATGTGTTTTAGTACATGTGAAATGTAATGCAAGTGGTCTGCTTTCTTGGCTTGTGCCCTCAACGTGTAATCCTACCAAATTACAAATAGTTCAGTTGTCTGCTTTGTTGTATTGCTTGATTCGAATGCTTGTTTGTTGTTACGCTATACCTGAGTTGGCCAATATGTCAGCAGTGCCTGCTGTACTATCATAAAGAAATGCATGCCTATTTCATTTTACTCCTTAACTTTTCCTCTCAACTTCATCACAAGACTGTCTTCGTAGTTTATATGAGGCCACACTGTTAAGTGCTTTCTCAGATTATTTCAACTGCTTAGATGCCTTGGCAACTTAAATATAGCGGTTGTACACTCCCTTTCAAGTAGGGATGTCAACTGGGTCCCGTTTAATCCCTATTAAAGTCCACTAGTGGTATGATAGTTCAGAAGAGTTTTTGTTTTTTGAGGAAAATGAACTAGGGAGGTAGCAAAAACTAACTAGATGGGGCTGGCGGATGTCGTTTATTTGCAACTTACATCCCTAGTTTCATATTACCATTTTAATTTCTTTTCGCCTGATGCTGCTTCGAACCATTCAAATATAGTTTGCTATGCTCGACAATAATTCGTCTGTCGTTTAGCATGTAAGCTTACTGCTTGGATCATATGATAACTATCTCTTACTTATGTCCAACGGAAACCTTTCAGGATGCCGTTCACACTAGGACACAATGTACAACCCCAGAATCTAATTGTGGAAGCAGTGCGCCACCCATGTTACCAGATGGTAGCAGTTCAGAGCAACACCGCCGGAGAGCAGTTTGAGCACAGATATTATAGTGCTTGAGGCTCTACTAGAGGCAGAAAGAGATGGTGTGGCTGCCATGAATGAGGTAATCTTTATCTTGAGGCTGGAAATTACGGAATTAGCGGCACACATTATGCAAGCAACCCAAGAATTGGAGGAAGTAAGAATGTTGCATTTGAAGACGGAGGAGGTCCTGCTGTTTCTGCTATCTGAAGCCCAAGGTAATCCCTGTTCTTCTTTAGATACCAGTTGAAATTTTCATTAGATTATTGTACTTGCATGTTGTGTCATGTCTCTGAATGGATTATGTTGCAAGACCCCCTATGTTGTCCGGAATTCCATGTTCTCCATGTGTTGTAATGATCCGAATTTTTTAGGCGAGGTAATCCTCAGTACTTGTATGATTGACATAAGGTGAACTATTTTTCATGTGAGCATATTGTATTGGATGAAATAACTGTTTGAATCAGAGTGTATCCAACCTACTTAATTCAAAGATTACAACATTTCTAAATCATAATCATATATAAAGGTGGAATAAATCTTTGTTGTGGTGTTGAAGAAATAAATAACAAAACGTATAATTATCCGTGGATATTCGTAATCGAATACAAATTGGATTTGAATTTAGTTTGCCAGGTCCCAGGGAAAACGTGAATGCTAATTCTCCCAAGTTTTGAACGAAGCGGCTAAACACCCACTATAATTTGTGGGCTGCCCGAAGCAAGTGTTTGCGAGATGGAAATTACTGTCTACCCCTGACACTGAGTACATCCTTATCGACCGGATTTACACTGCTGTCGATAGGGGTAGACTAGTAACTTCAATCAGACGTGACACGACGGCCTCTGAGCCCATTCGGACAAGGTGGGCACCAAACGTGGGCGGCAAAACACATTTGATTCAAGCTCATCCGAAAGACATGTGTCTCTTCCTCCATTTCCCCATTCATACACGGTGGGCAGCAAAACAAACTATCCTCGTCCGAAATCGATGTAGGCTAATATTTTAAATAGGGGCAGATGTGTAACTTCCATCAGACGTGACACAACCGCCCTACCTGTCAGCCCCGTTCATACACCATGGGCGCCAACCGTGGGCGGCAAAACACCCTCTCCTCGCCTGAAATAGTTTGCCGGCAAATATTTGGGAGATGCGAGATTACCGTCCTATCCCCAACCGACGCGATGTCCGAAATTTTAAACGGGGGATAAGTTCATAACTTTCCCCCATTTTAGAGAAGCGCATCCCAAAGTTTGAGATCCCCCCTCCCCTCCATTTCCCCATTCATACACCGTCGGCGGCACGACAACCTGCGCACTGCGGCCAGCCTCCTCCGTCGGCCGCCCCATCCTCCACCTTGCCAGAGACGCTACCCTACCCCGTCGTCCACTGTAAGAGATGGACGTCTCTCATCCACGGCGCTGGACCGGGATCCTTTCATCGCCTCCTCTCGCTTGATCGGCGCCGTCGTCCACCTTGTCGTTGCCGCTCCTACGACTTCCTGGTCCACGACAACAGGATATATCCCCTGACCCGATCGTCTTCCGTCTAAAGTCTTCTTCCCCGCCGCCGACAGCCATCGCACCCACAGCACCCTCAACGTATCAGCATAGGCCTACACGACGTCGCAAGAGAGGTGTTACTCTTCCATATGTGTATTGATCTCTCCCGGAAAATAGATCGTAATTTGTTTACTGTACTTTTCTTGTCCGTACCAAATCGTAGTGGCTAGTTGAAAGCGAACATTGGTTGTGAAGTAGCTTTGTCCGGTTTGCACCTTCAGATCCGCCATGGCATGGGCACTATACTCGTAAAGCTTATGGTTTCCCCCTTTATATTCACTACCATCATCGTAGGTGCTTCGTCTCATGCTAGCACTGGTCCTCAAGACCTCAACCCAAAGCTTACGTGTTGAAATACGAATCTGATATGATGCTCATATCACTAAAACAGAGAATGTTTAATTGGTCACCTAATGTTCCTATATTCGTTTCAAAAAGCATGTGCGCCACCCACTGGTCTAGCTAGTTTCACTTTCCTGATTTTTCTCTTGATGCTTAGGGTTTTCCCCTTTTATCTACTCTACTATGATCTGCGTAGGTGCTTTCTGTCGTACTGGCATTACTCCACCCTTCAAGCTAAACAACACTACACTCAGAATTCGAAAGCTTAGTTGTTCAAATATGATTGTGATATGATACTGATATTAGTTAACCGACACATTTAATTGGTTAGCTAAAGGTCCCACTTGAGTTTCCAAATGCATGTTGCGACATATAGAGAGACAGCATAATTGCATTTCTTTGTCACTTGTTGACCATACTTTCTTGTCCATACCAAATCTTAGTTGTTATTTCAAAGAAAACATCGGTTGCTAACTACCCGTTGCGCGGTTTGCAGCTTCAGATCTGCAATCCCATTGCCACGGTCAACACTGTACTCATCATGCTTATGTTTTCCCCATTTTATGATGACCACAATAAGCCTACGTGGTTCGTGTCATAATAGCACCGCTCCACCCAGCGAGCTAAACAAGCTTAGTTGTACAAATTCATATATGATATTATTGCTGATATTATTAAAACTGAGAGATGTTTAATTGGTGAGCTAAATGTTCCTACTTTAGTTTCGAAATGCATGTGAGCCACATATGGCGAGACCGGAAAGAATAGTATTTCTCTATGCGCTCTGGTTCATCATGGGTGGCCAACCGACATTGTATTGAAAGACTTGTAATATCTTCAATCTGCTTGCTCTTCTGCTCTTCTTTAAGATGATACTCTTCTCTTGCGGTCGACTGGTCAGGTTGAGTTGTTCTCCCTTAGTATATTTTGAATCTGTCAGGTCAGGTCGACTTGTTCTTCTTTACTATATGTTGAAGCTATCATCTGCGAAGTGTCATCACTTCTGGAGCTCTCATATTTTGAGTAGTAGGCCACATTATATTAATGCACACAACAAATTACAGCATGCATGGCATCTTTTAAAATAATTCTAGAGATAGCACAAAGGGGTTTACAGGGAGGCAGTATTGGATTAGAATCACTTCTGCATTACAAAGAAAATCTCACTTGTTTTTATGTTTTCATGCATGTCAGATATTGAACATTATCAAAATGAATATGAGAATGGGCGCACGAGAGGAATATTGCGGAACGATCCACTGGCTAAGATAGTTGATCCCAATATGCCAAAGTCAGCTACAAGGTTCCAGGTTAGACCGAATTGCGGATGCAAATGCACATCCAGGATTGGCGATCTTATTTTGATCGAGGGATGACTGGTCCCTGCAAAATAATGGAGTATTGTTAGGGATGCAAATGATGGTTTGTGCATTCCATTTGTACTCTCCCGTACCGTAGGATGGCAACCAGATGAAACAAGTCCCCTGGCTTCTCACCGCGAAGATGCGGCCTAGATGGCGCACAGCGTCTTCGAACGTGTAGGGGTACAAATCTGCCGCCGCCAACATGCGCCAGCCTCTGCCGTTACTGCGTCTTGCATTGATGGAAATCCTTATGTCGAACACCGTGATGAGATAGTAATCGTCGTAGCCGCGTCGCTTTGTCGGCGGGTCTGCAATTGCTATCTTCTTCGATCTCATGTAGGCATCATCATACGTATTCAAGCCCAGCCAGTCCGGAAGGCCGATCCCAATGGTGGAGAAGGGTTCTACCAGAACGGCCGCACCGCAAGCCAATCTTCGTTGGTACCGACCCAGACCTATATATAAGACGGTGGGCAGCAAAGAAATTACGGGATGGAAATGGAATAACTAAGTACTACATGATCAAACTCCATTACTGACCTGCTCATCGGACAAAATCCGACTACCTCTCAACATCGGCAACTCTATCGGAGTCAACGTGCAACCATGGCCAGGGAGCGGTGGTCTGTTCGAAGGATTGTCCCATAGAAGAACCTTCTCCTCGAGGACGCATGGAAGACCAACAAGCATGGCCTTTTCCCAAACCTGTTTAAGCAACATCTTGAAAAGGTTGGTGCAAGAAGCACCGAGTCTTGCGGCGGTGAGGACGTCGGAGCAGCGTGCGATTTGTCCCAGAGGATCATCGTCCAAGGTCTCCCAGCCCCGACGAGGAGGAGAACCGCCTGGCGAATCCGTGGGAGCAGCGACGAACTGCCTTCTCTTTGGGGGGAGGGGAACTGGCGAGGAGGAGATAAGAGCGTAGTAACCGCAGGACCTCGTCCCTTCCAACTGTAGATCATTCCTCAGCGAAGGGGTGAGGCTATTATTTACTACTAGTACTAGCATTATGGAACGTTATGGGATTGTATTATACTGTAAATAATAGCACTAGTAAGAAATTTTTGGCACTAGGTAGTAGTTTTTGGTGTGGATTAAGAAATTTTGGTTATGTTTTTGCCATTTTATGTACACACAAACTAGTGTCAAAAAACGTCTTACATTATGTGATGGAGGAGTACGTACTCGTACTGTAGCAGTACCAGTACTACTTTTCTCAACTATGAGTATTAGTGCGATGTACTATACTTCTAGTCTAGTCTAGTCTAGTATAGTGCACCCGTTTTGAACTCTCTCAGGGCCAAGGAGCTATAGTTGGAAGTGGAGGGTACTACTGTTCTGTAGAACCATTGCTGTACTATCAATGCAGGGGAAGTACACCTGCGTAGTGGCCTAGTGGGTACTCTCGGTGCTATATTCAGCCGCTCCTCTCACGCACACACTAGCAGCCTATTTATCAACAACGATTATTGCGGTCTGCGGGGGCAGAACATTTGAGTTATTTGATACAGCTAGACTAGGCTTTTCGCTTCCATTTGTGGAGGTGTAATGGATCTTGTCGAACTTTGTTAGTAGTTCCTTCTTTATGAATGATATGAAGCAAAGCTTTTGCCTCCGTTTCAAATAAAACACGTCAAGAGGAATTTCTTTTATAGTAGAGCCGATAATGGAGTGAAGTCCATGCGTACAGAGTACTAGTAGTATAGCACTTTACATAGGGTACAGAGCCATATTGCACAGTTCCCAATGCCCCACCAGGCTTTTCCGGCTCCTCGGGCTTAATTGGGAGGCGCTAGTTTAAATATGCTACTACTAGCGGATGACGAAGCTGCAAGCGAGGTGCGGCTAGGGCGAGCACGCGAGCCACGGGATGCTGGGAAGGAAAACCTGTTCACGTGGCTGGGCTGTCCAGTGCACCCAAATCGTGGGGCTGCATGTCCGTTTGACTTCGAAAGTCAAACTACCCGTGTAAAATATTTGCTCGCAGTGAAGTGTAGTACTAGTACTACTTTTTTTAAAGGCCGCCGTGCGTTCGGCCAGGATCGAACCCACGAAACAAGGTATACACTCCCGCGGCCACTAGTAGTATTCGTTGGAGTACAACACAACCTAGAATCGCCTTTTGTCGCTAGTAGTACGTACATTGTTCCTTACAAGAAACCCCTAATAATGCAAGAAACCACTAAAATGCCAAGAAACTACTACCACTTGCATACGTGGCAGACTTAAGATAAGACTACCTTATCGACCATTGTACATGCTCTTACCAACCAAAATCCTCAAGTGACCTCCTACCTCCGGCCCGTCCACCTAGTCATCCTCGGCCATGGGACGCAGCTACCGCCGCCAGCAGAAGGCAAGGTCAAAACCGCCGGCAGAGTGGAGCCCATGTTGCGGCAGCCCGGATGCCAGCTCCGTCCAGCGCTCCCGGCCACTAGCTAGCCAAGATAGCTCCGTCCAGCTGCTTGTCTGCAAGATTTGCTAGCTAGATTGGCACGGCAGCACGGCGGCTTGCTCACGCGAGCCGCGCTCAGGCCAGCCATCTGGCTCGAGCGAAGGCCAGCGCGGCGGCTTGCTCGCTCGTGAGTCACGCGTGCGGCGTCCGGCCTGTCCGGCGGAGCAGCGGCCAACTCGCTCATCACCGGCGCCACCGACGAACACGCATCAGTACTGTTTGAAGTAATGTTCAGGAAAAATAATAATTTGAGGGGGAATAACAGGATAGAAGGTCGGATGTGGGTCCCTCGTGTCAATGGTCAAACAAAATGTGTTGGTTTAAGCTGCCTCGTCAGCACGGACGTGCGGGCCAACCCAGTCATAAATGGGCGTTTAAACGAACCTAATTGGTAGGAGTACTAGGTAGTAGTACTACCTCTCTCTCAGTTTACATGGCGTGCGTGTACCCCTAGGTCATCAATTTAACCAACCTAATACAAGTCATATATTACAAAAAATATACCAACATGAACTATGGAGTTTCTACTTTCAAAAAGTATAATTTTTGTGCT
>NW_025228618.1:9628-10380 GCF_018294505.1 Triticum aestivum | reverse complement strand
TATAGTTTATATTAGGGTGATAAAATTGACAACCTAGGTATACGCACAAGACTTGTAAACTGAAACGGAGGTAGTATAAGTTTTTGGCGTGGATTAAGAAATTTTGGGTATGTTTTTGCTATTTTTTGTACAATAGATTCTTCCTAGGGCTGGTTGAAAGTGGTAGTTTTTTGTTAAATACTCTACATATTGTAAGTAGGAGTGAAAGTTATGCTTTGGAAGCCAATAAGCAAGGCTAGTTACATAGTGCATATGTGTACATGATTGAAAGTAAATATCAACCATGAGTGACTAATATCTTGATGGAAAACTCGAAACTATGGAATACTAGAAAAAAAAATACATGGTTGGAAATACTAGCAATGTTCATGTCCGTTGCAACGAATCATAATTAGAATAATACTTATTCACAAACTTGGTACAAAACACCCTAATTTTGATATACATATGTATATTGTGTTTCAATTATCATATATTCCTTGGGTTGTTTTGGTGAGGTCAGGGAGGGATGTGGTTGGTTTTAAGATACTAATTATGGGTTTTTCTGCAAATTGGTAGACAAGTGGGATGTTGATGAGAAAAGGCAACAACATACCTCACAATCGTTAGATGTAGATCTAATGGTCAGAAACGACGGATGGCAGACACACCAGCATCACCAACTTAGTCTTGTGTAGGAGTACTAGCAAGATCCGTGCATTAACGGAACATCAAGATGCATTTTTTTATAAAAGCACTTGTTTTGATTGACC
>NW_025228618.1:8784-9419 GCF_018294505.1 Triticum aestivum | reverse complement strand
TTGCGGGAGTAATCCCATGTGTAAAAACTAATGATATCTCGAGAAATATGAGATAAGGTGAAGAGGAGTTGGGTGTGGTGGTGGTTAGTGGTCGGACTGAGCGGAGGCATGGGGATTGACGACGCCGGCAGCGGCCACTGGGCCAGTTTGTTCCAGAGGTTTCCTTTCTTAATTTCTCAACAATGAGGTTTGTTGGAGATAAGGATGAACGAGGGAAGGCCTTGTCTGCAAATGTGGAGGGGATGCGGGTATCTTTTAGTTTAATTTCCATCCGTCAGATATAGATCAGACGGTCTATATTGCAAGATGGCACACGTACCATCATCACCAACTCGGTTTTTTATAAAAGAAGAAATATAAGTATAGAGATACAAATGTATTATCGATACTTGCTTCCATAAACTAGCATCTACATTCTATTCAACGCCTCGGCATGTGGGGCCTTAGCACAATGAGTTCTCGAATATGTAAAACAAAGATTTTCCCGTCGCCGACAAGGAGGGGGTGACGGCGGCGCACTTTTTGGCTTGCTCTAGTCCTACTAGGTGGTCTAAGCACGTGTAGATTTATTGTTTTTCACGTCTCGTGTTCGCCGTACTGCCACGACTGTTGATGAGTAGACGGTAAGTTATTCA
>NW_025228618.1:0-5532 GCF_018294505.1 Triticum aestivum | reverse complement strand
GGCACGTCAAACAAGCATAAAAATAGAGGGAAGCAGATATATTGTCGCGTATGCACACACCCTTCTTCCATTAGTTTAGATGAACCATTGATGATCAATTCGGACCAGTGCATGCGATTAAAATTAATTTTACCTAAATAGATGGTGCAGAATAAACTACAACAACTAGATTTGCAACCACGGGATGCTGACGATATTTTCAAACATCATTGCAATAGCAGCTAGGCTTCATAGCAACATATGGTAAGCCAATGTGTTTTAGTACATGTGAAATGTAATGCAAGTGGTCTGCTTTCTTGGCTTGTGCCCTCAACGTGTAATCCTACCAAATTACAAATAGTTCAGTTGTCTGCTTTGCTGTATTGCTTGATTCGAATGCTTGTTTGTTGTTACGCTATACCTGAGTTGGACAATATGTCAGCAGTGCCTGCTATACTATCGTAAAGAAATGCATGCCTATTTCATGTTAGTCCTTAACTTTTCCTCTCAACTTCATCACAAGACTGTCTTCGTAGTTTATATGAGGCCACACTGTTAAGTGCTTTCTCAGATTATTTCAACTGCTTAGATGCCTTGGCAACTAAAATATAGCGGTTGTACACTCCCTTTCAAGTAGGGATGTCAACTGGGTCCCGTTTAATCCCTATTAAAGTCCACTAGTGGTATGATAGTTCAGAAGAGTTTTTGTTTTTTGAGGAAAATGAACTAGGGAGGTAGCAAAAACTAACTAGATGGGACTGGCGGATGTCGTTTATTTGCAACTTACATCCCTAGTTTCATATTACCATTTTAATTTCTTTTCGCCTGATGCTGCTTCGAACCATTCAAATATAGTTTGCTATGCTCGACAATAATTCGTCTGTCGTTTAGCATGTAAGCTTACTGCTTGGATCATATGATAACTATCTCTTACTTATGTCCAACGGAAACCTTTCAGGATGCCGTTCACACTAGGACACAATGTACAACCCCAGAATCTAATTGTGGAAGCAGTGCGCCACCCATGTTACCAGATGGTAGCAGTTCAGAGCAACACCGCCGGAGAGCAGTTTGAGCACAGATATTATAGTGCTTGAGGCTCTACTAGAGGCAGAAAGAGATGGTGTGGCTGCCATGAATGAGGTAATCTTTATCTTGAGGCTGGAAATTACGGAATTAGCGGCACGCATTATGCAAGCAACCCAAGAATTGGAGGAAGTAAGAATGTTGCATTTGAAGATGGAGGAGGTCCTGCTGTTTCTGCTATCTGAAGCCCAAGGTAATCCCTGTTCTTCTTTAGATACCAGTTGAAATTGTCATTAGATTATTGTACTTGCATGTTGTGTCATGTCTCTGAATGGATTATGTTGCAAGACCCCCTATGTTGTCCGAAATTCCATGTTCTCCATGTGTTGTAATGATCCGAATTTTTTAGGCGAGGTAATCCTCAGTACTTGTATGATTGACATAAGGTGAACTATTTTTCATGTGAGCATATTGTATTGGATGAAATAACTGTTTGAATCAGAGTGTATCCAACCTACTTAATTTGAGGATCACGACATTTCTAAATCATAATCATATATAAAGGTGGAATAAATCTTTGTTGTGGTGTTGAAGAAATAAATAACAAAACGTATAATTATCTGTGGATATTCGTAATCGAATACAAATTGGATTTGAATTTAGTTTGCCAGGTCCCAGGGAAAACGTGAATGCTAATTCTCCCAAGTTTTGAACGAAGCGGCTAAACACCCACTATAATTTGTGGGCTGCCCGAAGCAAGTGTTTGCGAGATGGAAATTATTGTCTACCCCTGACACTGAGTACATCCTTATCGACCGGATTTACACTGCTGTCGATAGGGGTAGACTAGTAACTTCAATCAGACGTGACACGACGGCCTCTGAGCCCATTCGGACAAGGTGGGCACCAAACGTGGGCGGCAAAACATATTTGATTCAAGCTCATCCGAAAGACATGTGTCTCTTCCTCCATTTCCCCATTCATACACGGTGGGCAGCAAAACAAACTCTCCTCGTCCGAAATCGATGTAGGCTAATATTTTAAATAGGGGCAGATGTGTAACTTCCATCAGACGTGACACAACCGCCCTACCTGTCAGCCCCGTTCATACACCGTGGGCGCCAACCGTGGGCGGCAAAACACCCTCTCCTCGCCCGAAATAGTTTGCCGGCAAATATTTGGGACATGCGAGATTACCGTCCTATCCCCAACCGACGCAATGTCCGAAATTTTAAACGGGGGATAAGTTCATAACTTTCCCCCATTTCAGAGAAGCGCATCCCAAAGTTTGAGATTCCCCCTCCCCTCCATTTCCCCATTCATACACCGTCGGCGGCACGACAACCTGCGCACAGCGGCCAGCCTCCTCCATCGGCCGCCCCATCCTCCACCTTGCCAGAGCCGCTACCCTACCCCGTCGTCCACTGTAAGAGATGGACGTCTCTCATCCACGGCGCTGGACCAGGATCCTTTCATCGCCTCCTCTCGCTTGATCGGCGCCGTCGTCCACCTTGTCGTTGCCGCTCCTACGACTTCCTGGTCCACGACAACAGGATATATCCCCTGACCCGACCATCTTCCATCTAAAGTCTTCTTCCCCACCGCCGACAGCCATTGCACCCGCAGCACCCTCAACGTATCAGCATAGGCCTACACGATGTCGCAAGAGAGGTGTTACTCTTCCATATGTGTATTGATCTCTCCCGGAAAATAGATCGTAATTTGTTTACTGTACTTTTCTTGTCCGTACCAAATCGTAGTGGCTAGTTGAAAGCGAACATTGGTTGTGAAGTAGCTTTGTCCGGTTTGCACCTTCAGATCCGCCATGGGATGGGCACTATACTCGTAAAGCTTATGGTTTCCCCCCTTTATATTCACTACCATCATCGTAGGTGCTTCGTCTCATGCTAGCACTGCTCCTCAAGACCTCAACCCAAAGCATACGTGTTGAAATACGAATCTGATATGATGCTCATATCACTAAAACAGAGAATGTTTAATTCGTCAGCTAATGTTCCTATATTCGTTTCGAAAAGCATGTGCGCCACCCACTGGTCCAGCTAGTTTCACTTTCCTGATTTTTCTCTTGATGCTTAGGGTTTTCCCCTTTTATCTACTCTACTATGATCTGCGTAGGTGCTTTCTGTCGTACTGGCATTACTCCACCCTTCAAGCTAAACAACACAACACTCAGAATTCGAAAGCTTAGTTGTTCAAATATGATTGTGATATGATACTGATATTAGTTAACCGACACATTTAATTGGTTAGCTAAAGGTCCCACTTGAGTTTCCAAATGCATGTTGCGACATATAGAGAGACAGCATAATTGCATTTCTTTGTCACTTGTTGACCGTACTTTCTTGTCCATACCAAATCTTAGTTGTTATTTCAAAGAAAACATCGGTTGCTAACTACCCGTTGCGCGGTTTGCAGCTTCAGATCTGCAATCCCATTGCCACGGTCAACACTGTACTCATCATGCTTATGTTTTCCCCATTTTATGATGACCACAATAAGCCTACGTGGTTCGTGTCATAATAGCACTGCTCCACCCATCTAATATTATTGCTGATATTATTAAAACTGAGAGATGTTTAATTGGTGAGCTAAATGTTCCTACTTTAGTTTCAAAATGCATGTGAGCCACATATGGAGAGACCGGAAAGAATAGTATTTCTCTGTGCGCTCTGGTTCATCATGGGTGGCCAACCGACATTGTATTGAAAGACTTGTAATATCTTCAATTTGCTTGCTCTTCTGCTCTTATTTAAGATGATACTCTTCTCTTGCGGTCGACTGGTCAGGTTGAGTTGTTCTCCCTTAGTATATTTTGAATCTGTCAGGTCAGGTCGGCTTGTTCTTCTTTACTATATGTTGAAGCTATCATCTGCGAAGTGTCATCACTTCTGGAGCTCTCATATTTTGAGTAGTAGGCCACATTATATTAATGCACACAACAAATTACAGCATGCATGGCATCTTTTAAAATAATTACAGAGATATCACAAAGGGGTTTACAGGGAGGCAGTATTGGATTAGAATCACTTCTGCATTACAAAGAAAATCTCACTTGTTTTTATGTTTTCATGCATGTCAGATATTGAACATTATCAAAATGAATATGAGAATGGGCGCACGAGAGGAATATTGCGGAACGATCCACTGGCTAACAAACTTGGCATGGTGCAGGATGGCCTATCTTATTCACCCATCAAGGTGCTTGCTCTAGCTTTGCAAAGTTGTATTGGTCGCACATATTTTGCATCTGACCTCTTGCATTACTTCTACTTTGTTACACCATCTTCTTAGTTTAAGCATCATATATGATGATATGACATACCTATCCATTTTCTGTACCTATTCCATGTGTCGTCACACTATGTTTTTCCAGTCAAATGTTGTTCTTTCGTAATAGATGGCCAAAAGGAAGAGGGTGAGTGCAGATCCTCAAGGAGTACAAACTATGTATTTGGAAAAGGTGGTGATACCTGTTAAATCAGATAGATCAGCAGCCACAGAAAACACAGGCCCAACTGTACCACACTTTACCCCTAGTCCAGTGGCCAAACCCCTATTAGAACTGCTGGGAGCCCAGCGTCAGGTACTGTCTATGATATCAATTCAAAGTTTGAACTCCTAAAATTCTGCTTGTGCCTTACCTTCTCTCTTGTATGAAAACTAATTTCAGATGAATCTCCTTGCTCAAAGGATCATACGATCTCAAAACAATAATGGGCTATGCATTGCTCTTGTTAGTACCTCTCTCCCTTTTGCCTTGTAACGCTATACTTAATTAATTGCTATTTGATTTTGTATCATCAGTCTGCACCTAAGCTTCATTGTCCTCTGTTTCTTCCAATATTATTTGATCTATATTTACTCTTTGCAAAATGTAGAATAATGGCAACGCTTATAAAGAATTTTCTTTCGGGAATTTATTGAATTATCCTTCCATCAACATGGAGAAGGGCTTTGTCCTGCCCGTGTTAACATGTAATGTAAGTTCATCCTTCTCAAGCCTTCAAACATTGTTCTATTATAGATTTGGATAGGCATCATTTCCTCCACTGTTGTTTGCTTTGCTGTTTACATTCGATTGGATGTTTGCAACAACTACCAGTTTCAAATTGTAGTTGTAAAAACATGTTCCTTATTCAGAACAGATCCATTTATTTGCTTATATAATTGTGAAACCTGTTACATGTCTCCTTGTTTCTCTTTCAGAGTCGTATCTCTTACGCCAGGCAGAACTTTAGGGAAGATAGTGAGCCAAACCATCTTGTGGACAGCGAGATGACCCCAAGGTCCTATTTTGATGAAGACCGTGAGTTGAAGCTACTCACCAGCAGGTGTGAGACAACCTCTATGTAGTCGCAGCCTCAATCAGTTCGACTTCTTCAGTCTCAACTTAAAGCGGAAAGGCTTGCTTCAGCTTAGCTCCGACTTGAAGTCAAAGATGCAATGAAGATGTCAGAGGACTGCCGTGCGCACCATCAAGCCTTAAATCTAGTGTTGATGCATCTA
>NW_025228617.1:43899-44553 GCF_018294505.1 Triticum aestivum | reverse complement strand
CCACGAAACGGGCGAGAATCGGCCAAAACTATGAGTGTTGATGACCGACACGTAAGCGCACCTTGGGGTTCAACAAGTATGAAACCGGTTTGGGGCCCCAAAACGGTGAGTAATAGTCCATGAAACGGGTCAGAATCGACAGAAAACCGCGAGTGTTGATGACCGAAACGTAAACGCACCCCAGCGTTCGTTAATCGTGGAAACCTCTCCGGGACCCCAAAATAGTGAGTAATAGTCCACGAAATGGGCCAGAATCAGCCAAATCTGTGAGTGTTGATGACCAACACATAAGCGCGCCTTAGGGTTCAACAACTATAGAAATTCATTTGGGGCCCAAAAACGGTGAGTAATAGTCCAGGAAATGGGTCAGAATCGGCCAAACCCGCTAGTGTTGATGACCAAAACATAAACGCACACCAGGGTTCGTTAATCGTGGAAATTATCTCCGGGACCCCAAAACAGTGAGTAATAGTCCACGAAACGGGCCAGAATCGGCCAAATCTGTAAGTGTTGATGACCGACACGTAAGCGCATCTTGGGGTTAACAATTATGGAAATCACTTTAGGGCCCAAAAACGGTGAGTAATAGTCCACGAAACGGGTCAGAATGGGCCAAAACCGTGAGTGTTGATGACCGAAACGTAAACGCACCCC
>NW_025228617.1:41585-42150 GCF_018294505.1 Triticum aestivum | reverse complement strand
TGAGTAATAGTCCATGAAACGTGCCAGAATCGGCCAAAACTATGAGTGTTGATAACCGACAAGTAAGCGCACCTTGGGGTTCAACAACTATGAAACCGGTTTGGGGCCCCAAAACGGTGAGTAATAGTCGAGGAAACGGGTCAGAATCGGCCAAACCCGCTAGTGTTGATGACCAAAACATAAACGCACACCAGGGTTCGTTAATCGTGGAAATTATCTCCGGGACCCCAAAACAGTGAGTAATAGTCCACGAAACGGGCCAGAATCGGCCAAATCTGTAAGTGTTGATGACCAACACATAAGCGCAACTTGGGGTTCAACAACTATGGAAATCGCTTTAGGATCCAAAAACGGTGAGTAATAGTCCATGAAATGGGTCAGAATGGGCCAAAACCGTGAGTGTTGATGACCGAAACATAAACGCAGCCCAGGATTCATTAATCGTGGAAATCACTCCGGGACCCCAAAACAGTGAGTAATAGTCCACGAAATGGCCAGAATCGGCCAAATCTGTGAGTGTTGATGACCTACACGTAAGCGCACCTTGGGGTTCAACAACTATGAA
>NW_025228617.1:40616-41575 GCF_018294505.1 Triticum aestivum | reverse complement strand
GTTGATGACCGACACGTAAGCGCACCTTGGGGTTCAACAACTATGGAAATCGCTTTGGGGCCCAAAACCGGTGAGTAATAGTCCATGAAACGGGTCAGAATCGGCCAAAACCGTGGGTGTTGATGAGCGAAACGAAACGCACCCCAGGGTTGGTTAATCGTGGAAATCACTCCGGGACCCCAAAACAGTGAGTAATAGTCCACGAAACGTGCCAGAATCGGCAAAAACTATGAGTGTTGATGACCGAGACGTAAGCGCACCTTGGGGTTCAACAACTATGAAACCTGTTTGGGGCCCCAGAACGGTGAGTAATAGTCCATGAAACGGTTCAGAATCGAGCAAAACCGCGAGTGTTGATGACCAAATCGTAAACGCACCCCAGGGTTCGTTAATCGTGGAAACCTCTCCGGGACCCCAAAACAGTGAGTAATAGTCCACGAAATGGGCCAGAATTGGCCAAATCTGTGAGTGTTGATGACCGGCACGTAAGCGTGCCTTGGGGTTCAACAACTATGGAAATTCGTTTGGGGCCCAAAAATGGTGAGTAATAGTCCACGAAACGGCTCAGAATCGGCCAAACCGCTAGTGTTGATGACCAAAACATAAATCCACACCAGGGTTCGTTAATCGTGGAAATCACTCCGGGACCCCAAAACAGTGAGTAATAGTCCACGAAACAGGCCAGAATCGGCCAAATCTGTGAGTGTTGATGACCGACACGTAAGCGCACCTTGGGGTTCAACAACTATGGAAATCGCTTTGGGGCCCAAAACCGGTGAGTAATAGTCCATGAAACGGGTCAGAATCGGCCAAAACCGTGAGTGTTGATGAGCGAAACGAAACGCACCCCAGGGTTTGTTAATCGTGGAAATCACTCCGGGACCCCAAAACAGTGAGTAATAGTCCACGAAACGTGCCAGAATCGGCAAAAACTGTGAGTGTTGATGACCGAGACGTAA
>NW_025228617.1:37124-38129 GCF_018294505.1 Triticum aestivum | reverse complement strand
CACGTAAGCGCACCTTGGGGTTCAACAACTATGAAACCGGTTTGGGGCCCGAAAACGGTGAGTAATAGTCCAGGAAACGGGTTAGAATCGGCCAAACCCGCTAGTGTTGATGACCAAAACATAAACGCACACCAGGGTTCGTTAATCGTGGAAATCACTCCGGGACCCCAAAAGAGTGAGTAATAGGCCACGAAACGGGCCAGAATCGGCCAAAACTGTGAGTGTTGATGACCGACACGTAAGCGCACCTTGGGGTTCAACAAGTATGAAACCGGTTTGGGGCCCCAAAACGGTGAGTAATAGTCCATGAAACGGGTCAGAATCGACAGAAAACCGCGAGTGTTGATGATCGAAACGTAAACGCACCCCAGCGTTCGTTAATCGTGGAAACCTCTCCGGGACCCCAAAATAGTGAGTAATAGTCCATGAAATGGGCCAGAATCAGCCAAATCTGTGAGTGTTGATGACCAACACATAAGCGCGCCTTAGGGTTCAACAACTATAGAAATTCATTTGGGTCCCAAAAACGGTGAGTAATAGTCCAGGAAACGGGTCAGAATCGGCCAAACCCGCTAGTGTTGATGACCAAAACATAAACGCACACCAGGGTTCGTTAATCGTGGAAATTATCTTCGGGACCCCAAAACAGTGAGTAATAGTCCACGAAACGGGCCAGAATCGGCCAAATCTGTAAGTGTTGATGACCGACACGTAAGCGCATCTTGGGGTCAACAATTATGGAAATCACTTTAGGGCCCAAAAACGGTGAGTAATAGTCCACGAAACGGGTCAGAATGGGCCAAAACCGCGAGTGTTGATGACCAAAACGTAAACGCACCCCAGGATTCATTAATCGTGGAAATCACTCCGGGACCCCAAAACAGTGAGTAATAGTCCATGAAACGGGCCAGAATCGGCCAAAACTGTGAGTGTTGATGACCGACACGTAATCACACCTTGGGGTTCAACAACTATGGAAATCGCTTTGGGGCCCCAAAACGGTGA
>NW_025228617.1:35073-35847 GCF_018294505.1 Triticum aestivum | reverse complement strand
TAATAGTCCATAAAACGGGTCAGAATCGATAAAAACCGCGAGTGTTGATGACCGAAACGTAAACGCACCTCAGGGTTCGTTAATCGTGGAAATCACTCCGGGACCCCAAAACAGTGAGTAATAGTCCACGAAACGGGCCAGAATCGGCCAAATCTGTGAGTGTTGATGACCTACATGTAAGCGCTCCTTGGGGTTCAACAACTATGGAAATTTGTTTGGGGCCCAAAAATGGTGAGTTATCCACGAAACGGCTCAGAATCTGCCAAAACCGTGAGTGTTGATGACCGAAACGTAAACGCACCCCAGGGTTCGTTAATCGTGTAAATCACTCCGGGACCCCAAAACAGTGAGTAATAGTCCAGGAAATGGGCCAGAATCGGCCAACACTGTGAGTGTTGATGACCAACACGTAAGCGCACCTTGGGGTTCAACAACTATGGAAATCGCTTTGGGGCCCAAAACCGGTGAGTAATAGTCCACGAAACGGGTCAGAATCGGCCAAAACCGTAAGTGTTGATTACCGAAACATAAACGCACCCCAGGGTTCGTTAATCATGTAAATCACTCCGGGACCCCAAAATAGTGAGTAATAGTCCACGAAACGTGCCAGAATCGGCCAAAACTATGAGTGTTGATGACCGACACGTAAGCGCACCTTGGGGTTCAACAACTATGAAACCGGTTTGGGGCCCGAAAACGGTGAGTAGTAGTCCAGGAAACGGGTTAGAATCGGCCAAACCCGCTAGTGTTGATGACCAAAACATAAACGCACAC
>NW_025228617.1:30822-31343 GCF_018294505.1 Triticum aestivum | reverse complement strand
TCAACAACTATGGAAATTTTTTTGGGGCCCAAAAATTGTCAGTTATCCACGAAACGGCTCAGAATCTGCCAAAACCGTGAGTGTTGATGACCGAAACGTAAATGCACCCCAGGGTTCGTTAATCGTGTAAACCACTCCGGGACCCCAAAATAGTGAGTAATAGTCCAGGAAACGGGCCAGAATCGGCCAAAACTGTGAGTGTTGATGACCAACACGTAAGCGCACCTTGGGGTTCAACAACTATGGAAATCGCTTTGGGGCCCAAAACCAGTGAGTAATAGACCACGAAACGGGTCAGAATCGGCCAAAACCGTAAGTGCTGATTACCGAAACATAAACGCACACCAGGGTTCGTTAATCGTGGAAATTATCTCCGGGACCCCAAAATAGTGAGTAATAGTCCACGAAACGTGCCAGAATCGGCCAAAACTATGAGTGTTGATAACCGACAAGTAAGCGCACCTTGGGGTTCAACAACTATGAAACCGGTTTGGGGCCCCAAAACAGTGAGTAATAGTCGA
>NW_025228617.1:30111-30676 GCF_018294505.1 Triticum aestivum | reverse complement strand
TGAGTAATAGTCCATGAAACGTGCCAGAATCGGCCAAAACTATGAGTGTTGATAACCGACAAGTAAGCGCACCTTGGGGTTCAACAACTATGAAACCGGTTTGGGGCCCCAAAACGGTGAGTAATAGTCGAGGAAACGGGTCAGAATCGGCCAAACCCGCTAGTGTTGATGACCAAAACATAAACGCACACCAGGGTTCGTTAATCGTGGAAATTATCTCCGGGACCCCAAAACAGTGAGTAATAGTCCACGAAACGGGCCAGAATCGGCCAAATCTGTAAGTGTTGATGACCAACACATAAGCGCAACTTGGGGTTCAACAACTATGGAAATCGCTTTAGGATCCAAAAACGGTGAGTAATAGTCCATGAAATGGGTCAGAATGGGCCAAAACCGTGAGTGTTGATGACCGAAACATAAACGCAGCCCAGGATTCATTAATCGTGGAAATCACTCCGGGACCCCAAAACAGTGAGTAATAGTCCACGAAATGGCCAGAATCGGCCAAATCTGTGAGTGTTGATGACCTACACGTAAGCGCACCTTGGGGTTCAACAACTATGAA
>NW_025228617.1:29142-30101 GCF_018294505.1 Triticum aestivum | reverse complement strand
GTTGATGACCGACACGTAAGCGCACCTTGGGGTTCAACAACTATGGAAATCGCTTTGGGGCCCAAAACCGGTGAGTAATAGTCCATGAAACGGGTCAGAATCGGCCAAAACCGTGGGTGTTGATGAGCGAAACGAAACGCACCCCAGGGTTGGTTAATCGTGGAAATCACTCCGGGACCCCAAAACAGTGAGTAATAGTCCACGAAACGTGCCAGAATCGGCAAAAACTATGAGTGTTGATGACCGAGACGTAAGCGCACCTTGGGGTTCAACAACTATGAAACCTGTTTGGGGCCCCAGAACGGTGAGTAATAGTCCATGAAACGGTTCAGAATCGAGCAAAACCGCGAGTGTTGATGACCAAATCGTAAACGCACCCCAGGGTTCGTTAATCGTGGAAACCTCTCCGGGACCCCAAAACAGTGAGTAATAGTCCACGAAATGGGCCAGAATTGGCCAAATCTGTGAGTGTTGATGACCGGCACGTAAGCGTGCCTTGGGGTTCAACAACTATGGAAATTCGTTTGGGGCCCAAAAATGGTGAGTAATAGTCCACGAAACGGCTCAGAATCGGCCAAACCGCTAGTGTTGATGACCAAAACATAAATCCACACCAGGGTTCGTTAATCGTGGAAATCACTCCGGGACCCCAAAACAGTGAGTAATAGTCCACGAAACAGGCCAGAATCGGCCAAATCTGTGAGTGTTGATGACCGACACGTAAGCGCACCTTGGGGTTCAACAACTATGGAAATCGCTTTGGGGCCCAAAACCGGTGAGTAATAGTCCATGAAACGGGTCAGAATCGGCCAAAACCGTGAGTGTTGATGAGCGAAACGAAACGCACCCCAGGGTTTGTTAATCGTGGAAATCACTCCGGGACCCCAAAACAGTGAGTAATAGTCCACGAAACGTGCCAGAATCGGCAAAAACTGTGAGTGTTGATGACCGAGACGTAA
>NW_025228617.1:28133-28642 GCF_018294505.1 Triticum aestivum | reverse complement strand
TAAACGCACCCCGGGATTTGTTAATCCTGGAAATAACTCCGGGACCCCAAAACAGTGAGTAATAGTCCATGAAACGGGTCAGAATTGGCCAAAACTGTGAGTGTTGATGACCGACACGTAATCGCAACTTGGGGTTCAACAACTATGGAAATCTCTTTGGGGCCCCAAAATGGTGAGTAATAGTCCATAAACGGGTCAGAATCAATAAAAACCGCGAGTGTTGATGACCGAAACGTAAACGCACCCCAGGGTTCGTTAATCGTGGAAATCACTCTGGGACCCCAAAACAGTGAGTAATAGTCCACGAAACGGGCCAGAATCGGCCAAATCTATGAGTGTTGATGACCTACACGTAAGCGCTCCTTGGGGTTCAACAACTATGGAAATTTGTTTGGGGCCCAAAAATGGTGAGTAATAGTCCACGAAACGGCTCAGAATCTGCCAAATCCGCGAGTGCTGATGACCGAAACGTAAACGCACCCCAGGGTTCGTTATTCGTGGAAATCTCA
>NW_025228617.1:24621-24851 GCF_018294505.1 Triticum aestivum | reverse complement strand
GCACCCCGGGATTCGTTAATCCTGGAAATAACTCCGGGACCCCAAAACAGTGAGTAATAGTATATGAAACGGGCCAGAATCGGCCAAAACTGTGAGTGTTGATGACCGACACGTAATCGCACCTTGGGGTTCAACAACTATGGAAATCTCTTTGGGGCCCCAAAACGGTGAGTAATAGTCCATAAAACGGGTCAGAATCGATAAAAACCGCGAGTGTTGATGACCGAAAC
>NW_025228617.1:22768-23268 GCF_018294505.1 Triticum aestivum | reverse complement strand
AGTGAGTAATAGTCCATGAAACAGGCCAGAATCGGCCAAAACTGTGAGTGTTGATGACCGACACGTAATCGCACCTTAGGGTTCAACAACTATGGAAATCTCTTTGGGGCCCCAAAACGGTGAGTAATAGTCCACGAAACGGGTCAGAATCGGCCAAACCCGCTAGTGTTGATGACCAAAACATAAACGCACACCAGGGTTCGTTAATCGTGGAAATCATCCCCGAGACCCCAAAACAGTGAGTAATAGTCCACGAAACGGGCCAGAATCGGCCAAATCTGTGAGTGCTGATGACCAACACGTAAGCGCACCTTGGGATTCAACAACTATGGAAATCACTTTAGGGCCCAAAAACGGTGAGTAATAGTCCACGAAACGGCTCAGAATCGGCCAAAACCGTAATTGTTGATGACCAAAAGGTAAACGCATCCCAGGGTTCGTTAATCATGGAAATCACTCCGGGACCCCAAAACAGTGAGTAATAGTCCACGAAACGGGCC
>NW_025228617.1:21024-22122 GCF_018294505.1 Triticum aestivum | reverse complement strand
GACGCGTAAGCGCACCTTGGGGCTCAACAACTATGCAAATCACTTTGGGGCCCTAAAACGGTGAGTAATAGTCCATAAAACGGGTCAGAATCGATAAAAACCGCGAGTGTTGATGACCGAAACGTAAACGCACCCCAGGGTTCGTTAATCATGGAAATCACTACGTGACCCCAAAACAGTGAGTAATAGTACACGAAACGGGTCAGAATCGGCCAAAACTATGAGTGTTGATGACCGACAAGTAAGCGCACCTTGGGGTTCAACAACGATGAAGGTCGCTTTGGGGCCCCAAAACGGTGAGTAATAGTCCACGAAACGGGTCAGAATCGACCAAAATCGCGAGTGTTGATGACCAAAACGTAAACGCACCCAAGGGCTCGTTAATCGTGGAAATCACTCCGGTACCCCAAAACAGTGAGTAATAGTCCACGAAACGGGGCAGAATCGGCCAAAACTGTGAGTGTTGATGACCGAAACGTAAACGAACCCCAGGGTTCATTAATCGTGTAAATCACTCCGGGACCCCAAAACAGTGAGTAATACTCCACGAAACGGGCCAGAATCGGCCAAATCTATGAGTGTTGATGACCGACGCGTAAGCGCACCTTGGGGCTCAACAACTATGCAAATCACTTTGGGGCCCTAAAACGGTGAGTAATAGTCCACGAAACGGGTCAGAATCTGCCAAAACCGTGAGTGTTGATGACCGAAACATAAATGTACCTCAGGGTTCGTTAATCGTGGAAATCACTCCGGGACCGCAAAACAGTGAGTAATAGTCCACGAAACGGGCCAGAATCGGCCAAAACTGTGAGTGTTGATGACCGATACGTAACCGCACCTATGGGTTCAACAACTATGGAAATCGCTTTGGGGCCCAAAACCGGTGAGTAATAGTCCACGAAACGGGTCAGAATCGGCCAAAACCGCTAGTGTTGATGACTAAAACGTAAACGCACCCCAGGGTTCGTTAATCGTGGAAATCACTCCGGGACCCCAAAACAATGAGTAATAGTCCACGAAACAGGCCAGAATCGGCCAAATCTGTGAGTGTTGATGACCGACACGTAAGCGCACCTTGGGGTTCAACAACTATGG
>NW_025228617.1:20544-21014 GCF_018294505.1 Triticum aestivum | reverse complement strand
CCAAAACCGCGAGTGTTGATGGCCGAAACATAAACGTACCCCAGGGTTCGTTAATCGTGGAAACCTCTCCGGGACCCCAAAACAGTGAGTAATAGTCCACGAAACGTGCCAGAATCGGCCAAAACTATGAGTGTTGATGACCGAAACGTAAACGCACCCCAGGGTTCGTTAATCATGGAAATCACTACGGGACCCCAAAACAGTGAGTAATAGTACACGAAACGGGTCAGAATCGGCCAAAACTGTGAGTGTTGATGACCGACAAGTAAGCGCACCTTGGGGTTCAACAACTATGAAAGTCGCTTTGGGGCCCCAAAACGGTGAGTAATAGTCCACGAAACGGGTCAGAATCGACCAAAATCGCGAGTGTTGATGACCAAAACGTAAACGCACCCAAGGGTTCGTTAATCGTGAAAATCACTCCGGTACCCCAAAACAGTGAGTAATAGTCCACGAAACGGGGCAGAATC
>NW_025228617.1:19864-20534 GCF_018294505.1 Triticum aestivum | reverse complement strand
AATAGTCCATAAAACGGGTCAGAATCGATAAAAACCGCGAGTGTTGATGACCGAAACGTAAACGCACCCCAGGGTTCGTTAATCATGGAAATCACTACGGGACCCCAAAACAGTGAGTAATAGTACATGAAACGTGCCAGAATCGGCAAAAACAATGAGTGTTGATGACCGACACGTAAGCGCACCTTGGGGTTCAACAACTACGAAATCGGTTTGGGGCCCCAAAACGGTGAGTAATAGTGTATGAAACGGGTCGGAATCGATAAAAACCGCGAGTGTTCATGACCAAATCGTAAACGCACCCAAGGGTTCGTTAATCGTGGAAACCTCTCCGGGACCCCAAAACAGTGAGTAATAGTCCACGAAATGTGCCAGAATTGGCCAAATCTGTGAGTGTTGATGACCGACACGTAAGCGCGCCTTGGGGTTCAACAACTATGGAAATTTGTTTGGGGCCCAAAAATGGTGAGTAATAGTCCACGAAACGGGTCAGAATCGGCCAAATCTATGAGTGTTGATGACCGACACGCAAGCGCACCTTGGGGTTCAACAACTATGGAAATTTGTTTGGGGCCCAAAAACGGTGAGTAATAGTCCACGAAACGGGTCAGAATCGGCCAAAACCGCGAGTGTTGATGACCGAAACGTAAACGTGCCCCAGGATTCGTTA
>NW_025228617.1:19472-19854 GCF_018294505.1 Triticum aestivum | reverse complement strand
CCAAAACCGCGAGTGTTGATGGCCGAAACATAAACGTACCCCAGGGTTCGTTAATCGTGGAAACCTCTCCGGGACCCCAAAACAGTGAGTAATAGTCCACGAAACGTGCCAGAATCGGCCAAAACTATGAGTGTTGATGACCGAAACGTAAACGCACCCCAGGGTTCGTTAATCATGGAAATCACTACGGGACCCCAAAACAGTGAGTAATAGTACACGAAACGGGTCAGAATCGGCCAAAACTGTGAGTGTTGATGACCGACAAGTAAGCGCACCTTGGGGTTCAACAACTATGAAAGTCGCTTTGGGGCCCCAAAACGGTGAGTAATAGTCCACGAAACGGGTCAGAATCGACCAAAATCGCGAGTGTTGATGACCAAAA
>NW_025228617.1:18776-19462 GCF_018294505.1 Triticum aestivum | reverse complement strand
CCCAAAACAGTGAGTAATAGTCCAGGAAACGGGCCAGAATCGGCCAAAAATGTGAGTGTTGATGACCGACACGTATGCGCACCTTGGGGTTCAACAACTATGAAACCGGTTTGGGGCCCCAAAACGGTGAGTAATAGTCCATGAAACGGGTCAGAATCGGCCAAAACCACGAGTGTTGATGACCGAATCGTAAAGGCACCCCAGGGTTCGTTAATCGTGGAAACCTCTCCAGGACCCCAAAACAGTGAGTAATAGTCCATGAAATGGGCCAGAATCGGCCAAATCTGTGAGTGTTGATGACCTATGCGTAAGCGCGCCTTAGGAATCAACAACTATAGAAATTCATTTGGTGCCCAAAAACGATGAGTAATAGTCCACGAAACGGGTCAGAATCGGCCAAACCCGCTAGTGTTGATGACCAAAACATAAACACACACCAGGGTTCGTTAATCGTGGAAATCATCTCCGAGACCCCAAAACAGTGAGTAATAGTCCACGAAACGGGCCAGAATCGGCCAAATCTGTGAGTGTTGATGACCGACACGTAAGCGCACCTTGGGGTTCAACAACTATGGAAATCGCTTTGGGGCCCAAAAACGGTGAGTAATAGTCCACGAAACGGGTCAGAATGGGCCAAAACCGCGAGTGTTGATGACCGAAACGTAAACGCACCCTAGGATTCGTTA
>NW_025228617.1:18307-18766 GCF_018294505.1 Triticum aestivum | reverse complement strand
GGGACCCCAAAACAGTGAGTAATAGTCCATGAAATAGGCCAGAATCGGCCAAATCTGTGAGTGTTGATGACCTATGCGTAAGCGCGCCTTAGGGTTCAACAACTATAGAAATTCATTTGGTGCCCAAAAACGGTGAGTAATAGTCCACGAAACGGGTCAGAATCGGCCAAACCCGCTAGTGTTGATGACCAAAACATAAACGCACACCAGGGTTCGTTAATCGTGGAAATCATCTCCGAGACCCCAAAACAGTGAGTAATAGTCCAGGAAACGGGCCAGAATCGGCCAAATCTGTGAGTGTTGATGACCGACACGTAAGCGCACCTTGGGGTTCAACAACTATGGAAATCGCTTTAGGGCCCAAAAACGGTGAGTAATAGTCCACGAAACGGGTCAGAATGGGCCAAAACCGCGAGTGTTGATGACCAAAACGTAAACGCACCCTAGGATTCGTTAATC
>NW_025228617.1:17729-18297 GCF_018294505.1 Triticum aestivum | reverse complement strand
GGGTCAGAATCGATAAAAACCGCGAGTGTAGATGACCGAAACATAAACGCACCCCGGGATTCGTTAATCCTGGAAATAACTCCGGGACCGCAAAACAGTGAGTAATAGTCCATGAAACGTGCCAGAATCGGCCAAAACTGTGAGTGTTGATGACCGACACGTAATCGCACCTTGGGGTTCAACAACTATGGAAATCTCTTTGGGGCCCCAAAACGGTGAGTAATAGTCCATAAAACGGGTCAGAATCGATAAAAACCGCGAGTGTTGATGACCGAAATGTAAACGCACCCCGGGATTCGTTAATCGTGGAAATCACTTCGGGACCCCAAAACAGTGAATAATATTCCATGAAACGGGCCAGAATCGGCCAAAACTGTGAGTGTTGATGACCGACACGTAATCGCACCTTGGGGTTCAACAACTATGGAAATCTCTTTGGGGCCCCAAAACGGTGAGTAATAGTCCATAAAACGGGTAAGAATCGATAAAAACCGCGAGTGTTGATGACCGAAACGTAAACGCACCCCAGGGTTCATTAATCGTGGAAATCACTCCGGGACCCCAAAAC
>NW_025228617.1:17362-17719 GCF_018294505.1 Triticum aestivum | reverse complement strand
CCAAAACATAAACGCACACCAGGGTTCGTTAATCGTGGAAATCATCTCCGAGACCCCAAAACAGTGAGTAATAGTCCAGGAAACGGGCCAGAATCGGCCAAATCTGTGAGTGTTGATGACCGACACGTAAGCGCACCTTGGGGTTCAACAACTATGGAAATCGCTTTAGGGCCCAAAAACGGTGAGTAATAGTCCACGAAACGGGTCAGAATGGGCCAAAACCGCGAGTGTTGATGACCAAAATGTAAACGCACCCTAGGATTCGTTAATCGTGGAAATCACTCCGGGACCCCAAAACAGTGAGTAATAGTCCATGAAACGGGCCAGAATCGGCCAAATCTGTGAGTGTTGATGACC
>NW_025228617.1:16382-17352 GCF_018294505.1 Triticum aestivum | reverse complement strand
GCCAAAACTGTGAGTGTTGATGACCGACACGTAATCGCACCTTGGGGTTCAACAACTATGGAAATCTCTTTGGGGCCCCCAAAACGGTGAGTAATAGTCCATAAAACGGGTCAGAATTGATAAAAACCGCGAGTGTTGATGACCGAAACGTAAACGCACCCAGGGTTCGTTAATCGTGGAAATCACTCCGGGACCCCAAAACAGTGAGTAATAGTCCATGAAACGGGCGAGAATCGGCCAAAACTGTGAGTGTTGATGACCTACACGTAAGCTCGCCTTGGGGTTCAACAACTATGGAAATTTGTTTGGGGCCCAAAAATGGTGAGTAATAGTACACGAAACGGCTCAGAATCTGCCAAAACTGCGAGTGTTGATGACCAAAACGTAAACGCACCCCAGGGTTCGTTAATCGTGTAAATCACTCCAGGACCCCAAAACAGTGAGTAATAGTCCAGGAAACAGGCCAGAATCGGCCAAAAATGTGAGTGTTGATGACCGACACGTATGCGCAGCTTGGGGTTCAACAACTATGAAACCGGTTTGGGGCCCCAAAACGGTGAGTAATAGTCCATGAAACGGGTCAGAATCGGCCAAAACCGCGAGTGTTGATGACCGAATCGTAAACGCACCACAGGGTTCGTTAATCGTGGAAACCTCTCCGGGACCCCAAAACAGTGAGTAATAGTCCACGAAATGGGCCAGAATCGGCCAAATCAGTGAGTGTTGATGACCTATACGTAAGCGCGCCTTAGGGTTCAACAACTATAGAAATTCATTTGGGGCCCAAAAACGGTGAGTAATAGTCCACGAAACGGATCAGAATCGGCCAAACCCGCTAGTGTTGATGGCCAAAACAAAAACGCACACCAGGGTTCGTTAATCGTGGAAATCATCTCCGGGACCCCAAAATAGTGAGTAATAGTCCATGAAACGGGCCAGAATCGGCCAAATCTGTGAGTGTTGATGACCG
>NW_025228617.1:15767-16372 GCF_018294505.1 Triticum aestivum | reverse complement strand
GAGAATCGGCCAAAACTGTGAGTGTTGATGACCTACACGTAAGCGCGCCTTGGGGTTCAACAACTATGGAAATTTGTTTGGGGCCCAAAAATGGTGAGTAATAGTACACAAAACGGCTCAGAATCTGCCAAAACCGCGAGTGTTGATGACCAAAACGTAAACGCACCCCAAGGTTCGTTAATCGTGTAAATCACTCCGGGACCCCAAAACAGTGAGTAATAGTCCAGGAAACGGGCCAGAATCGGCCAAAACTGTGAGTGCTGATGACCAACACGTAAGCGCACCTTGGGATTCAACAACTATGGAAATCGCTTTGGGGCCCAAAACCGGTGAGTAATAGTCCACGAAACGGGTCAGAATCGGCCAAAACCGTAATTGTTGATGACCGAAACGTAAACGCACCCCAGGTTTCGTTAATCATCGAAATCACTCCGGGACCCCAAAACAGTGAGTAATAGTCCACGAAACGTGCCAGAATCGGCCAAAAATGTGAGTGTTGATGACCGACACGTAAGTGCACCTTGGGGTTCAACAACTATGAAACCGGTTTGGGGCCCCAAAACGGTGAGTAATAATCCATGAAACGGGTCAGAATCGGCCAAAAC
>NW_025228617.1:11382-12010 GCF_018294505.1 Triticum aestivum | reverse complement strand
CCAGAATCGGCCAAATCTGTGAGTGTTGATGACCTATACGTAAGCGCGGCTTAGGGTTCAACAACTATAGAAATTCATTTGGGGCCCAAAAACGGTGAGTAATAGTCCACGAAACGGGTCAGAATCGGCCAAACCCGCTAGTGTTGATGACCAAAACATAAACGCACCCCAGGGTTCGTTAATCGTGGAAATCATCTCCGGGACCCCAAAACAGTGAGTAATAGTCCACAAAACGGGCCAGAATCGGCCAAATCTGTGAGTGTTGATGACCGACACGTAAGCGCACCTTAGGGTTCAACAACTATGGAAATTGCTTTAGGCCCAAAAACGGTGAGTAATAGTCCATGAAACGGGTCAGAATGGGCCAAAACCGCGAGTGTTGATGACCGAAACGTAAACGCACCCCAGGATTCGTTAATCGTGGAAATCACTCCGGGACCCCAAAACAGTGAGTAATAGTCCATGAAACGGGCCAGAATCGGCCAAATCTGTGAGTGTTGATGACCGACACGTAATCGCACCTTGGGGTTCAACAACTATGGAAATCGCTTTGGGGCCCCAAAACGGTGAGTAATAGTCCATAAAACGGGTCAGAATCGATAAAAACCGCGAGTGTAGATGACCGAAA
>NW_025228617.1:10933-11372 GCF_018294505.1 Triticum aestivum | reverse complement strand
TGTGAGTGTTGATGACCTATGCGTAAGCGCGCCTTAGGGTTCAACAACTATAGAAATTCATTTGGGGCCCAAAAACGGTGAGTAATAGTCCACGAAACGGGTCAGAATCGGCCAAACCCGCTAGTGTTGATGACCAAAACATAAACGCACACCAGGGTTCGTTAATCGTGGAAATCATCTCCGAGACCCCAAAACAGTGAGTAATAGTCCACGAAACGGGCCAGAATCGGCCAAATCTGTGAGTGTTGATGACCGACACGTAAGCGCACCTTGGGGTTCAACAACTATGGAAATCGCTTTAGGGCCCAAAAACGGTGAGTAATAGTCCACGAAACGGGTCAGAATGGGCCAAAACCGCGAGTGTTGATGACCGAAACGTAAACGCACCCTAGGATTCGTTAATCGTGGAAATCACTCCGGGACCCCAAAACAGTGAGTA
>NW_025228617.1:10380-10923 GCF_018294505.1 Triticum aestivum | reverse complement strand
GGGTTCAACAACTATGGAAATTGCTTTAGGCCCAAAAACGGTGAGTAATAGTCCACGAAACGGGTCAGAATGGGCCAAAACCGCGAGTGTTGATGACCGAAACGTAAACGCACCCCAGGATTCGTTAATCGTGGAAATCACTCCGGGACCCCAAAACAGTGAGTAATAGTCCATGAAACGGGCCAGAATCGGCCAAATCTGTGAGTGTTGATGACCGACACGTAATCGCACCTTGGGGTTCAACAACTATGGAAATCGCTTTGGGGCCCCAAAACGGTGAGTAATAGTCCATAAAACGGGTCAGAATCGATAAAAACCGCGAGTGTAGATGACCGAAACGTAAGCGCACCCCGGGATTCGTTAATCCTGGAAATAACTCCGGGACCCCAAAACAGTGAGTAATAGTCCATGAAACGGGCCAGAATCGGCCAAAACTGTGAGTGTTGATGACCGACACGTAATCGCACCTTGGGGTTCAACAACTATGGAAATCTCTTTGGGGCCCCAAAACGGTGAGTAATAGTCCATAAAACGGGTAAGAAT
>NW_025228617.1:8838-9491 GCF_018294505.1 Triticum aestivum | reverse complement strand
CGAGTGTTGATGACCGAAACGTAAACGCACCCAGGGTTCATTAATCGTGGAAGTCACTCCGGGACCCCAAAACAGTGAGTAATAGTCCAGGAAACGGGCCAGAATCGTCCAAAAATGTGAGTGTTGATGACCGACACGTATGTGCACCTTGGGGTTCAATAACTATGAAACCGGTTTGGGGCCCCAAAACGGTGAGTAATAGTCCATGAAACGGGTCAGAATCGACCAAAACCGCGAGTGTTGATGACCGAATCGTAAAGGCACCCCAGGGTTCGTTAATCGTGGAAACCTCTCTGGGACCCCAAAACAGTGAGTAATAGTCCATGAAATAGGCCAGAATTGGCCAAATCTGTGAGTGTTGATGACCTATGCGTAAGCGCGCCTTAGGGTTCAACAACTATAGAAATTCATTTGGGGCCCAAAAACGGTGAGTAATAGCCCACGAAACGGGTCAGAATCGGCCAAACCCGCTAGTGTTGATGACCAAAACATAAACGCACACCAGGGTTCGTTAATCGTGGAAATCATCTCCGGGACCCCAAAACAGTGAGTAATAGTCCACGAAACGGGCCAGAATCGGCCAAATCTGTGAGTGTTGATGACCGACACGTAAGCGCACCTTGGGGTTCAACAACTATGGAAATCGCTTTAGG
>NW_025228617.1:6060-6952 GCF_018294505.1 Triticum aestivum | reverse complement strand
CAAAACAGTGAGTAATAGTCCACGAAACGGGCGAGAATCGGCCAAAACTGTGAGTGTTGATGACCTACACGTAAGCGCGCCTTGGGGTTCAACAACTATGGAAATTTGTTTGGGGCCCAAAAATGGTGAGTAATAGTACACGAAACGGCTCAGAATCTGCCAAAACCGCGAGTGTTAATGACCAAAACGTAAACGCACCCCAGGGTTCGTTAATCGTGTAAATCACTCCGGGACCCCAAAACAGTGAGTAATAGTCCAGGAAACGGGCCAGAATCAGCCAAAAATGTGATTGTTGATGACCGACACGTATGCGCACCTTGGGGTTCAACAACTATGAAACCGGTTTGGGGCCCCAAAATGGTGAGTAATAGTCCATGAAACGGGTCAGAATCGGCCAAAACCGCGAGTGTTGATGACCGAATCGTAAAGGCACCCCAGGGTTCGTTAATCGTGGAAACCTCTCTGGGACCCCAAAACAGTGAGTAATAGTGCATGAAATAGGCCAGAATCGGCCAAATCTGTGAGTGTTGATGACCTATGCGTAAGCGCGCCTTAGGTTTCAACAACAATAGAAATTCATTTGGGGCCCAAAAACGGTGAGTAATAGTCCACGAAACGGGTCAGAATCGGCCAAACCCGCTAGTGTTGATGACCAAAACATAAACACACACCAGGGTTCGTTAATCGTGGAAATCATCTCAGGGACCCCAAAACAGTGAGTAATAGTCCACGAAATGGGCCAGAATCGGCCAAATCTGTGAGTGTTGATGACCGACACATAAGCGCACCTTGGGGTTCAACAACTATGGAAATCGCTTTAGGCCCAAAAACGGTGAGTAATAGTCCACGAAACGGGTCAGAATGGGCCAAAACCGCGAGTGTTGATGACCGA
>NW_025228617.1:2905-3682 GCF_018294505.1 Triticum aestivum | reverse complement strand
ATCTGTGAGTCTTGATGACCGACACGTAATCGCACCTTGGGGTTCAACAACTATGGAAATCGCTTTGGGGCCCCTAAACGGTGAGTAATAGTACATAAAACGGGTCAGAATCGATAAAAACCGCGAGTGTAGATGACCGAAACGTAAGCGCACCCCGGGATTCGTTAATCCTGGAAATAACTCCGGGACCCCAAAACAGTGTGTAATAGTCCATGAAACGGGCCAGAATCGGCCAAAACTGTGAGTGTTGATGACCGACACGTAATCGCACCTTGGGGTTCAACAACTATGAAAATCTCTTTGGGGCCCCAAAACAGTGAGTAATAGTCCATAAAACGTGTAAGAATCGATAAAACCGCGAGTGTTGATGACCGAAACGTAAACGCACCCCAGGGTTCGTTAATCGTGGAAACCTCTCTGGGACCCCAAAACAGTGAGTAATAGTCCATCAAATAGGCCAGAATTGGCCAAATCTGTGAGTGTTGACGACCTATGCGTAAGCGCGCCTTAGGGTTCAACAACTATAGAAATTCATTTGGGGCCCAAAAACGGTGAGTAATAGTCCACGAAACGGGTCAGAATCGGCCAAACCCGCTAGTGTTGATGACCAAAACATAAACGCACACCAGGGTTCGTTAATCGTGGAAATCATCTCCGGGACCCCAAAACAGTGAGTAATAGTCCACGAAACGGGCCAGAATCGGCCAAATCTGTGAGTGTTGATGACCGACACGTAAGCGCACCTTGGGGTTCAACAACTATGGAAATCGCTTTAGG
>NW_025228617.1:590-1417 GCF_018294505.1 Triticum aestivum | reverse complement strand
AAACGGGCCAGAATCGGCCAAATCTGTGAGTGTTGATGACCTATACGTAAGCGCGCCTTAGGGTTCAACAACTATAGAAATTCATTTGGGGCCCAAAAACGGTGAGTAATAGTCCACGAAACGGGTCAGAATGGGCCAAAACCGCGAGTGTTGATGACCGAAACGTAAACGCACCCCAGGATTCGTTAATCGTGGAAATCACTCCGGGACCCCAAAACAGTGAGTAATAGTCCATGAAACGGGCCAGAATCGGCCAAAACTGTGAGTGTTGATGACCGACACGTAATCGCACCTTGGGGTTCAACAACTATGGAAATCTCTTTGGGGCCCCAAAACGGTGAGTAATAGTCCATAAAACGGGTAAGAATCGATAAAACCGCGAGTGTTGATGACCGAAACGTAAACGCACCCCAGGGTTCATTAATCGTGGAAATCACTCCGGGACCCCAAAACAGTGAGTAATAGTCCACGAAACGGGCGAGAATCGGCCAAAACTGTGAGTGTTGATGACCTACACGTAAGCGCGCCTTGGGGTTCAGCAACTATGGAAATTTGTTTGGGGCCCAAAAATGGTGAGTAATAGTACACGAAACGGCTCAGAATCTGCCAAAACCGCGAGTGTTAATGACCAAAACGTAAACGCACCCCAGGGTTCGTTAATCGTGTAAATCACTCCGGGACCCCAAAACAGTGAGTAATAGTCCAGGAAACGGGCCAGAATCGGCCAAAAATGTGAGTGTTGATGACCGACACGTATGCGCACCTTGGGGTTCAACAACTATGAAACCGGTTTGGGGCCCCAAAACGGTGAGTAATAGTCCATGAAA
>NW_025228617.1:0-580 GCF_018294505.1 Triticum aestivum | reverse complement strand
GAAACGGGCGAGAATCGGCCAAAACTGTGAGTGTTGATGACCTACACGTAAGCGCGCCTTGGGGTTCAGCAACTATGGAAATTTGTTTGGGGCCCAAAAATGGTGAGTAATAGTACACAAAACGGCTCAGAATCTGCCAAAACCGCGAGTGTTAATGACCAAAACGTAAATGCACCCTAGGGTTCTTTAATCGTGTAAATCACTCCGGGACCCCAAAACAGTGAGTAATAGTCCAGGAAACGGGCCAGAATCGGCCAAAAATGTGAGTGTTGATGACCGACACGTATGCGCACCTTGGGGTTCAACAACTATGTAACCGGTTTGGGGCCCCAAAACGGTGAGTAATAGTCCATGAAACGGGTCAGAATCGGCCAAAACCGCGAGTGTTGATGACCGAATCGTAAAGGCACCCCAGGGTTCGTTAATCGTGGAAACCTCTCTGGGACCCCAAAACAGTGAGTAATAGTCCATGAAATAGGCCAGAATCGGCCAAATCTGTGAGTGTTGATGACCTATGCGTAAGCGCGCCTTAGGGTTCAACAACTATAGAAATTCATTTGGGGCCCAAAAACGGTGAGTA
>NW_025228616.1:44014-44558 GCF_018294505.1 Triticum aestivum | reverse complement strand
GGGGGCTTAGCTGCAGTCCAGTACTCGCCTAAGTGTTTGAAAATCCTACCGAGTGGTGAGCCAGCCTCCCACTCGGGGGCTTAGCTGCAGTCCAGTACTCGCCTAAGTTTGAATAATCCTACCGAGTGGAGAGCGACCCTCCCACTTGGAGGGTTAGCTGCAGTCCAGTACTCGCCTAAGTTTGAAAAATCCTACCGAGTGGAGAGCGACCCTCCCACTCGGGGGCTTAGCTGTAGTCCAGTACTCGCCTAAGTGTTTGAAAATCCTACCGAGTGGTGAGCCAGCCTCCCACTCGGGGGCTTAGCTGCAGTCGAGTACTCGCGTAAGTGTTTCCTACCGAGTGGTGAGCCAGCCTCCCACTCGGAGGCTTAGGTGCAGTCCAGTACTCGCCTAAGTTTGAAAAATCCTACCGAGTGGAGAGCGACCCTCCCACTCGGGGGCTTAGCTGTAGTCCAGTACTCGCCTAAGTGTTTGAAAATCCTACCGAGTGGTGAGCCAGCCTCCCCCTCGGGGGCTTAGCTGCAGTCCAGTACTCGCCTAAGTG
>NW_025228616.1:42550-43316 GCF_018294505.1 Triticum aestivum | reverse complement strand
CGCCTAAGTTTGAAAAATCCTACCGAGTTGAGAGCGACCCTCCCACTCGGGTGCTTAGCTGCAGTCCAGTACTCGCCTAACTTTGAAAAATCCTCCCGAGTGGAGAGCGACCCTCCCACTCGGAGGCTTAGCTGTAGTCCAGTACTCACCTAAGTTTGAAAAATCCTACCGAATGGAGAGCGACCCTCCCACTCGGAGGCTTAGCTGCAGTCGAGTACTCGTCCAAGTTTGAAAAATCCTACCGAGTGGAGAGCGACTCTCCCACTCGGGGGCTTAGCTGTAGTCCAATACTCGCCTAAGTGTTTGAAAATCCTACCGAGTGGTGAGCCAGCCTCCCACTCGGGGGCTTAGCTGCAGTCCAGTACTCGCCTAAGTGTTTGAAAATCCTAACGAGTGGTGAGCCAGCCTCTGACTCGGAGGCTTAGCTGCAGTCCAGTACTCGCCTAAGTGAGAAAAATCCTACCGAGTGGAGAGCGACCCTCCCACTCGGGGGCTTAGCTGCAGTCCAGTACTCGCCTAAGTGTTTGAAAATCCTACCGAGTGGTGAGCCAGCCTCCCACTCGGGGGTTAGCTGCAGTCCACTACTCGCCTAAGTGTTTGAAAATCCTATCGAGTGGTGAGCCAGCCTTCCACTCGGGGGCTTAGCTGCAGTCAAGTACTCGCCTAAGTGTTTGAAAATCCTACCGAGTGGTGAGCCAGCCTCCCACTCGGGGGCTTAGCTGCAGTCCAGTACTCGCCTAAGTGTTTGAAAATCCTACCGAGTGGT
>NW_025228616.1:41409-42094 GCF_018294505.1 Triticum aestivum | reverse complement strand
CGACCCTCCCACTCGGGGGCTTAGCTGCAGTCCAGTACTCGCCTAAGTGTTTGAAAATCCTACCGAGTGGTGAGCCAGCCTCCCACTCGGGGGCTTAGCTGCAGTCCAGTACTCGCCTAAGTGTTTGAAAATCCTACCGAGTGGTGAGCCAGCCTCCCACTCGGGGGCTTAGCTGCAGTCCAGTACTCGCCTAAGTGTTTGAAAATCCTACCGAGTAGTGAGCCAGCCTCCCACTCGGGGGCTTAGCTGTAGTCCAGTACTCGCCTAATTGTGAAAAATCCTACCGACTGGAGAGAGGCCCTCCCAGCGAGGGCTTAGTTGCAGTCTAGTACTCGCCTAAGTGTTTGAAAATCCTACCGAGTGGTGAGCCAGCCTCCCACTCGGGGGCTTAGCTGCAGTCCAGTACTCGCCTAAGTTTGAAAAATCCTACCGAGTGGAGAGCGACCCTCCCACTCGGGGGCTTAGCTGCAGTCCAGTACTCGCCTAAGTTTGAAAAATCCTACCGAGTGGAGAGCGACCCTCCCACTCGGGGGCTTAGCTGCAGTCCAGTACTCTCCTAAGTTTGAAAAATCCTACCGAGTGTAGAGCGACCCTCCCACTCAGAGGCTTAGCTGCAGTCCAGTACTCGCCTAAGTTTGAAAAATCTTACCGAGTGGAGAGCGACCCTCCCACTCGGAGGCTTAGC
>NW_025228616.1:40003-40705 GCF_018294505.1 Triticum aestivum | reverse complement strand
AGTTTGACAAATTCTACCGAGTGGAGAGCGACCCTCCCACTCGGGGGCTTAGCTGCAGTCTAGTACTCGCCTAAGTTTGAAAAATACTACCGAGTGGAGAGCGACCCTCCCACAAGGGGGCTTAGCTGCAGTCCAGTACTCTCCTAAGTTTGAAAAATCCTACCGAGTGGAGAGCGACCCTCCCACTCGGAGGCTTAGCTGCAGTCCAGTACTGGCCTAAGTTTGTAAAATCCTACCGAGTGGAGAGCGACCCTCCCACTCAGGGGCTTAGCTGTAGTCCAGTACTCGCCTAAGTGTTTGAAAATCCTACCGAGTGGTGAGCCAGCCTCCCACTCGGGGGCTTAGCTGCAGTCCAGTACTCGCCTAAGTGTTTGAAAATCCTACCGAGTGGTGAGCCAGCCTCCCACTCGGAGGCTTAGCTGCAGTCCAGTACTCGCCTAAGTTTGAAAAATCCTACCGAGTGGAGAGCGACCCTCCCACTCGGGGGCTTAGCTGTCGTCTAGTACTCGCCTAAGTGTTTGAAAATCCTACCGAGTGGTGAGCCAGCCTCCCACTCGAGGGCTTAGCTGTAGTCCAGTACTCGCCTAAGTGTTTGAAAATGCTACCGAGTTGTGAGCCAGCCTCCGATCGGAGGCTTAGCTACAGTCCAGTACTCACCTAAGTGAGAAAAATCCTACCGAGTGGAGAGAGACCCTCCCACTC
>NW_025228616.1:27351-39423 GCF_018294505.1 Triticum aestivum | reverse complement strand
GGCTTAGCGGCAGTCCAGTACTCGCCTAAGTTTGAAGATCCTACCGAGTGGAGAGCGACCCTCCCACTCGGAGGCTTAGCTGCAGTCCAGTACTCGCCTAAGTTTGAAAATCCTACCGAGTGGGGAGCGACCCTCCCACTCGGGGATTAGCTGCAGTCCAGTACTCGCCTAAGTTTGAAAAATCCTACCGAGTGGAGAGCGACCCTCCCACTCGGGGGCTTAGCTGCAGTCCAGTACACGCCTAAGTGTTTGAAAATCCAACCGAGTGGACAACGACCCTCCCATTCGGGGGCTTAGCTGCAGTCCAGTACTCGCCTAAGTGTCTGAAAATCCTACCGAGTGGTGAGCCAGCCTCCGACTCGGAGGATTAGCTGCAGTCCAATACTCGCCTAAGTGAGAAAAATCCTACCGAGTCGAACGTGTCGGTCATCAGCAAGTGGGTCCGGGCTGTAGCACTGGGCTAGCAGGACTCCGGTAAACCGGGCTGTAGTGGGCTAACAGGACTCCGGTACTCAATGCGTGACATTTCCCCGAAGGGATAGACACAGGAACGAAGAAGGACACATGCCGGCCAGCCTAAGTGTTCCAGAGCAGTAGCAAGCTACCATGGCTCAGCGGTAACACTAGGAGACATTTCCCGGTAAGAGAGGCTACTAAAGATAAACAACTAGGTAGTCAGATCCCACACATACCAAGCATTTCAATCATACACACAATATGCTCGATATGCGCAAATACAACGAAGCATCACAACATGACTCTATGACACAAGTACTTTATTTAAGGCTCAGGGAGCCATACATAACATACACAAAGGTACGGGTCTCACGACCCAACATTCAAGTCATACAGTCATACAAACCAGCAGCGGAAGTAACTTGTCTGAGTAGAGACAACTAGTAAAATAAAAGAGGCTTGGAAAGCCTAGCTATACTACATGGTCCTTCACAAGCTCAGGATCACCACCTGGGCCTTTAGCCTACTCGTTGATGTCAACGTCTACATAGAACCCATCAGAAGGGGTTGCAGCGTCTTCTGTAAAAAATGTAAATTATAGCAACATGAGTACAAAGGTACTCAGCAAGACTTGCATCAGATCCTACATACATGCATATTATCAAGAAGGGTTGGTGGAGTTATTGCAGCAAGCCAGCTTTGACTCTTGGCTAGACTATCCTACGATACTCCAACTTGAAATGGTTTTGCGCACACGAGTCCACTACTCACCACTTCAATACACTACCGAGGATCCGCCTCCGTCTTCCTACGGAAGAGCCATCCTCGGCACTCACACTTATCTTGAGGCTTTTAGCAGTTTCCATTTACTTGTCTATGAACTGTATAGGCAACCAAGTAGTCCTTTACCGCGGACGCGGCTATTCGAATAGGTTATGATAACCCTGCAGGGGTGTACTTCTTCATACACGCTCTCACCACTTACCGCCGTTTACACGACATGTACTCGGCAACCTTCAAGCGGAAGCCCAACGTGGGTGTCGGCCACGACCTACCTAATCACCTAAGCCTCCAGTCCAGGTTTATCGCCTATCCGGGTTCCATCCGCAGGGAGTCCGGCCGAGGTTTCCTATACGGCCTCGAACGATGTGAACAGGGTTCCCGAGATACCTAACGGGTATTCGGTACACCGTGCCACGTACCTACCGCATCACAACCCACCCCTACGGTCAGCGCTGTCCACGGCCTCCAGTAGGCTACAAACACCAGAAACTAGTTGCAACTCCTGGACGGAGAACTAGGGTGAATAAGAAGCCGAGAGGGTCCATTGGTTTCGGGCCCAATGCATGGTAGTAGCTGATTCTTAAATCACACATACAGATCTCAGTGCTTAAGGTCGGCTTCAATGAAACAACCCACCATGTACTCCTACATGGCCTCTCATCGATACCTTTACCAAATCGTGTTCACCACATCACTCTCATTACCGACATAATCATTTCACTCTAGCCCATCACCCAGATGAACCAGACCTGACACGACTCTAAGCATAGCAGGCATAGCAAGGTAGGAACAACACATACATATGGCTCAAACAACTCCTACACATGCTAGTGGGTTTCATCTAGTTACTGTGGCAATGACAGGTCATGCAGAGGAAATGGGTTCAACTACCGTAGCACACAGCAGTTTGAAACGTGTTGTCTTAATGCAGTAAAAGAGAGCAGGAGCGAGAACATGGGATTGTATCGATATGATCAAATGGTTGGTTGCTTGCCTGATGGGTCGATGCACTGATATGGTTCTTCGTTAGGGTAATCACGGTACTCCTCGAAGGCAGAACCTGTCGCAAAGGACACCGATACACAACCATCACCAAACAATGTGCAACAATATGATGCATGCATGAAACATGGCAATATGAGTGTGTTGGGCTAATGCAACTAAAACCAAAAGGGTTTGAACCAATTTGAATCAAAGATTCAAATTTCAAACTCAAGCATGGTCTTTTAAAGTGCTTTTCCTTGTTCTGCATTAAACATCAAGTTAACTTGTTTAGTCATGCATGAAAATAGTACAGATGGATAGATTGGATTTTTCTGATCATTTTTCATATATAATTTGTCTGATTTGGAGTTACAGAATAAAAGTTATGAATTTTTGAAGTTTAAATAATATTCTGGAATTTCCTGATTTAAATTAAATCCAGAAATATATATATTGCGCCAGCATGACGTCAGCATGACGTCAGTGGTCAACTGCGGCTGGCTGGGGTCAAACCTGACGTGTGGGGTCCACACGTCAGTGACAGGGGGGGTTTAACAGGGTTAATTTAATCCTAATTAGGAGTTAGTGGCGCTGGGGCCCACTGGTCAGGTCGAACAGGTCAAACCCACCGGCGACATGACGCCGGCGAGGCCCGAGACGGCGGCGCGATACGGAAACACGCTACAGGGCACGGGCGAGGCCGTGCTTGGGCTCGTTGGAGAGCCCTTGCTCCCGCGCGTCGAACGGTGGTGGTGGCCGTGCCTGTGGTGGCCGGTACCGACGAGGCGAGCTCGTGAGCGGTGGCCGGAGTTCGGGTGCGGTCGGGATCGGCGCTGCTGCTCGCAGGCGAGGGAGCTGAGGCGCTGGAGGGGCTCTACGGGTCGCGGCAAGCACAACGGGTGCACCCCCGTGACCAAATGGTCACCGGGGCTTCGCCGGCGACGAGCCCGTGCGGCGGAGCGTCTCGGCTCCGGTAGAGGGGCGGCTAGAGCTCGAAATTGAACATGGGGTTAGGGGGAAATGAATCAGGGGCTCACGGGGATCATGCAGGGAGGGTCAGCGAGCTCAGGGAAGCACGAACGGCGGCGAATCGACGGCGACCATCGGCGGCGGTCGAGGACGAAGACGATGGCGTGGAGGCGATGCAGAGCTTCCCGAGGGGCTTGGCTTGGTGGGGAGGAAGAGGGGGTCGCGGCGGAGCTCCTGAGCTCAGCGGAGGGGCGAGGGGTGGCCGGTGGCGGCTGCTATGGCAAACGGCGGCGATGGTTGCGTTCGAACGCGGGAGAGGGAGAGCGAGGGAGAGGAGGGGAAGAACCGAGGGAGAGTGAGAGAGAGCACGGGAGGGCGTGGCGTCGTTCCAGGCCATCCAGACGAGGAGGGGAGGGGCAGGCAGGCAGGCGAGCTGGTGGCGTGGCGCGGTGGCGCGCGCGCGCGCCGGGCACACTCCCCTCCCTCTGTCGAGGACGAAGACGACAGAGGAGGGAGACGGGCTGGGCCGGCCAGCTGCTGCTGGGCTGCACAGGGAGGAGCCCCAGGTAAGCTTCTCCTTTTATTAATTTCTGTTTTCTAATTTCTGACATTTGTTTTGATTTAAATAAAATATTAAATCATTTTATTATCTTATGCCAATTTTTGCAGGAGCTAGATATATTATTCCAGAGCTCCCCAACAGGTGGCATAAGTTTTGGACATATATTAATATATATAACTAATATATTTCCAATGCAAGTAGTTATGCATTAATTCCAAATGCCCAAAATAAATACCTATGAGCTCTTAAAAATATTGGTTTGATTTTTATCTCTGTCCAATATTTTCAAAGAGCAACATGAGCATTTTCTTGGACCTTTTTGGAGAAATTTTTATTTGGATCATTTTCAAAAATGATTCTGAGGGTTTCACAAATCCCCATTTCAAAATTAAATGGAATTTTAAACATGATGCACACACTCTGATGCATGACTAGCTAGGGTGTGACAACTCACCCCCACTCAAAAGAATCTCGTCCCGAGATTTGGGTTCCTCCGGGAAGAAGGCGGGATACTCGAGTCGAAGACGATCCTCCCTTTCCCAAGTTGCTTCATCCTCAGAATGGTGCGACCATTGAACTTTGAGAAACTTGATATTATGACGTCGGGTGGTACGTTCGGCCTGATCGAGGATACGAATGGGGTACTCTCGATATGTAAGATTATCTTGGAGATCAAGTGTTTCGTGGTCCACTCCACGGATAGGATCCGAGAAGCAACGCCTGAGTTGAGAAACGTGGAAGACATCATGGACTCTGGAGAGGTGCGGAGGTAGTTCCAACTGGTAGGCAACTTCTCCTCGTTTGGCGAGAATGCGAAAAGGTCCAATGTAACGAGGAGCCAATTTGCCTTTGATACCGAAACGATGGGTTCCCTTCAGAGGGGTGACCCGAAGATAAGCCTTCTCGTCAACCTCGAAAGTCATAGCCTTATGTTTTCGGTCATATTGACTCTTTTGACGAGATTGGGCTGTTTTCAACTTTTCACGAACGATACGAACTTGTTCTTCTGCTTCCTGAATCATATCCGGGCCAAAGAATTGTCTTTCCCCGGTCTCTGACCAGTTAAGGGGTGTTCGACATCGTCGTCCATAGAGAACTTCAAAAGGGGCTTTACCCAAGCTAGACTGATAGCTGTTGTTGTAAGCGAATTCGGCAAATGGAAGGCACTTCTCCCAGTCCATTCCGAATGAGATAACAGAGGCTCGAAGCATGTCTTCTAGAATCTGGTTGACGCGTTCCACTTGACCACTCGACTGAGGGTGGAAAGCGGTGCTAAAGGAGAGACGGGTTCCCATAGCATTTTGGAAACTTTCCCAAAATCGAGAGGTGAAAAGACTTCCTCGATCCGAGTTAATTTCCAAAGGAACACCATGGAGAGACACTATACGGGAGATGTATAAGTCGGCCAGCTGACTAGCGGTTATACTCTCACGAACAGGTAAGAAATGGGCTACTTTGGAAAGACGATCGACAACGACGAAGATAGCATTATTCCCTCTCTTGGTCCTGGGAAAACCGGTAATGAAATCCATACCAATTTTATCCCATTTCCATTCAGGAATAGCTAAGGGTTGAAGGGTGCCAGCAGGCCGTTGATGCTCTGCTTTTACACGACGACAGACGTCGCAATTAGCAATAAACTGAGCAATTTCTCTCTTCATCCTAGTCCACCAGAACCTCTGGCGTAGGTCCTGATACATCTTAGTACTACCGGGATGAATGGTGAGAGGGGATTCATGAGCTTCCTTAAGGATCAACTGCCGTAGATGCTGGTTCTTGGGAACCACTAGACGGTTCTCAAAGTACACAACACCATGATCATTTGTGGAGAAACAACTAGCACCTCCGCTAGCAATGTTCTCTTTGATTTTAGATATTCCCTTATCTCACTTTTGGGCAGCAATGATTTGATCCGTAAGAGTAGGTTTTGCTACCAAGGTGGAAAGAAAACCTTGAGGAACAATGTGAAGGTTAAGCTCCCGAAATTCCTCATGGAGAAGCGGTTGACTTTGTTGTAACATCAGATTGTTACAATAAGATTTACGACTTAGCGCATCAGCCATGACGTTGGCTTTCCCTGGGGTGTAGGTTATTCCTAAGTCGAAGTCTGTGATCAACTCAACCCAACGTCTTTGCCTGAGATTCAGATCCGGTTGGGTGAAAATGTACTTCAGACTTTGGTGATCAGTGAATATTTCGCAACGATTACCGAGGAGGTAATGTCGCCAGGTCTTGAGTGCATAGACTACGGCTGCAAGCTCTAGATCATGAGTAGGATAATTCTCCTCATGTGGGTGCAATTGCCGTGAAGCGTAGGCAATTACGTGTCGATCTTGCATGAGAATGAAACCTAGTCCTTGTCGCGAGGCGTCGCAGTAGATAACAAAGTCCTTGGAGAAGTCTGGTGGTACCAGTACGGGAGCAGAGGTCAGGCGTCTTTTCAGTTCCTGAAAGCTGTGCTCACATTGTGGAGTCCATTCGAACTTCTTATCTTTCTTGAGGAGTTCGGTTAGAGGTTTAGCAACTTTGGAGAAGTTCTCGACAAAGCGACGACAATAGCTCGCTAAGCCCAGAAAACTCCGAACTTGCTTGACCGATTCAGGTGGAGTCCAATTAAGGACGGCTTGAACTCGCTCAGGGTTAACAGCAATACCTTTACCAGATATTACATGACCCAGATAGGTCACTTCTGACAACCAGAATTCACATTTAGAAAATTTGGCATAAAGGCGATGCTCTCGAAGTTTCTTCAACACTAGCCTTAAATGTTCGGCATGTTCTTCCTCGTTCTTGGAGTAGATGAGTATATCATCGAGATAAACTACGACGAATTTATCCAAATACTCCATGAAGATTGAGTTCATTAACCGAGAAAAGGTGGCTGGAGCGTTGGTTAATCCGAAGGACATGACGGTGTACTCGTATTGGCCATAACGAGTAACAAAGGCCGTTTTAGGAATGTCCCCGTTTCTGATTTTGATTTGATGGTAGCCCAACATCAAATCCATCTTGGAGAAGACTGAGGATCCAGCGAGCTGATCATAAAGGTCGTTGATCCTGGGGAGCGGATATTTGTTCTTGATTGTGACCAAATTGACAGGTCGGTAATCTACAACCATCCGGTCCGTACCATCCTTCTTCTTGACGAATAGGACGAGGCAAGCCCACGGAGATGAACTAGGGCGGATGAAACCCTTTTTCAAGGACTCATCGAGTTGTTTCTTAAGCTCGGTTAGTTCTAGTGGTGCCATCTTATAAGGTCTTCTAGCAATCGGAACAGTTCCTGGGATGAGGTCTATTACGAACTCAACATCCCTGTCAGGTGGAACACCTGGCAATTCCTCTGGGAAGACATCCGGGAAGTCACGGACTACCGGAACGTCCTCAAGGTCTGGCAAAGGGCTGGCGTTAAGAGAATATAATTGTCGCTTCGCTATTCTGGTCAAGACATTGACTACCTTCCCCGAAGGATGAGTGAGTTGAACAGTCCTAGAGAAGCAATCAATTTTGGCTTGATGAGCTGACATCCAGTCCATACCCAAAATGATATTAATATCTGAAAATTTAAGGGCTATCAAAGATGCAAGGAAAACAAGTCTGTCGACTTGGATTTCATTTCCATGGCTTACTCTAGAAGTTTGCCATTTGGATCCCGGAGTTTGAATTACCATAGAGGTTGGCATATCACTGAATGCGACGTTATGCAAACGAGCATAGTTTTCAGATATAAAAGAATGAGAGGCTCCTGTATCGAAAAGAACAGATGCCGGGTGGCAATTAACAAGAAGCGTACCGAGAACGACGTTGGGATCCTCTTGAGCTTCTTCGGCAGAGATACAGTTGACATGGCCACGTGAAGCGGTGACCGGCTTGGCGTGGAATACTTTTCCTGTCGGCTTGCCACGGCCAACAGCTTTAGCAGACTGGTTGGGGTTGGTCTGGGGACACTCACGCATATAGTGGCCAGATTCGCCACACTTGAAACAAGTCACGGAACTGGTACGTGGAGGAGCATTGTTAGTTGGACCCCCATAGGGCTTGGCTGGAACAGACTGTTGAACAGGGCGAGGCGCCTGGAAAGATGGCCTCGGTGTGAACCTGGGTGGCAGGGCGGTGTTGGGCACCCACACGCGGCGCTTCTGAGGACCAGCACCGGACGAGGAATCCATGTCACGGCCATGCTTGCGTGTTGCGTCATAGTCAGTCTGACCAGTTTCAGCACTGATGGCTTTGTTGACAAGTTTCTGAAAAGATGTGCACTCATGCAGACGGAGGTCACGGCGAAGCTCAGGACTAAGTCCCTTACGGAACCTTGCTTGCTTCTTGGCATCAGTAGACACTTCCTCCATTGCATATCGTGCAAGGTTACCAAACTCCCTGCTGTAAGCATCCACAGAAAGTCGGCCCTGAGTGAAACTGCAAAATTCCTCACGTTTACGGTCCATGAGACCCTCCGGAATGTGATGTTCACGGAAAGCCTCACTGAATTCAGCCCAAGTAGTGACATGGCCCGCCGGGCGCATAGCTCCATAATTCTCCCACCATAGACTGGCAGGGCCTTCAAGATGATATGCAGCAAAGGTGACCTTGTCAGCCTCCGCTACCAGCGCGGAACGTAGTTTGTGAGAGATACTGCGAAGCCAGTCATCAGCGTTGAGAGGCTCGACGGAGTGGTGGAACGTGGGTGGATGTAATTTGATAAAATCACTGAGTGACACCACGTTAGTCCTCTGATGGTGTGGCGTGTTCTGTTCAATACGCTCCAACAAACGGTTGGTCTCCCGCTTGTTTCTCTCAGCTTCCATCATAACCTCGGCTAGGGAAGGAGGATGAGGCAGATTTGCATCCCTGACTTCACTGCCTTCGGCCTGCTCTTGAGGAGCAGGGTTAGTGCCTGTGTTGACCATCCTAGGTAAACAAGACAATGATTTAGTCAGGATGATAAAATTCCAACATAGGATACAAAATGTAAGGAATAACTCGGAATGCAAGATGATCATCCGTATGACATGGTAGATACAGAAACTGCTTCTTTTATTCCATCGTCATACACACCATACAGGGTTTAGTACAAGACCAGACAAAGTACTATTACGGTGAAAAGAGGATTACATCTCATCGGAGGCATCCCAAGCTCCTATACATTATTTTTCTACACCTCCGGAAAGAGTACAAACTAGGTCATATCCCACGAGTCACGCGGGACGATAGATGACACAGCTAGTGCGAACTAGTGATACTGTCACTAGCTCAGACCGATCCGTAGTAGTCCTCGTAGAAGTCACCTCCATAGCCTGGAAGCTCAACATGATCATCCGGAAACAGACGATCTCGCGGAGCTTGTGGACCATAGGGGCTAGGATGAGGTCTTTGACCAACAGACGGTGGCCTGCGGGGACCGCGAGGTGGGGTGATGCCTCCTACATCACGCCAACCCATCACGTCTGGCAGAGCAGATCTCACAGGATAGAGATCGCGCATATCTGAATATCCAGCTTGCACCGCCGGTGCAAACCGAGTCAAAGTAGCCCAGTGGTCAGCACGGGTATTGAAGAGCTCTAACCTTAAGGCCCGATTTTCACGATCCTTATCCTCGAGCATCTCAGCAGTGGTGCGAGTCCGTGAATCCTCCAGAGTGGGGTCAGCATAGATAGCCTGGAGATACCCTTGTGCTCCCGGAAGTGATCCTGGCATATACCGGTGTCAGGACCCCGACTCGATGTCACATCGATCTAGCCGGTAACACCTCATATCACTTTGCGGCCTCACGCACGGTATCCCCACGGGTGTCGTCTTACCTTTTCCCGGGACCGTTTGCGCCTTTTGGCTCACGTATATGATAGTGTCGCTAGCATCCATATGATAAGGAGCCCGGGCTGACATGACTAGTCGTAAACCCAAAGTGGCACAGACTTACAGGGACAGGCATGCATGACCCAGCTTCGAACGTGTCGGTCATCAGCAAGTGGGTCCGGGCTGTAGCACTGGGCTAGCAGGACTCCGGTAAACCGGGCTGTAGCGGGCTAACAGGACTCCGGTACTCAAAGCGTGACATTTCCCCGAAGGGACAGACACAGGAACGAAGAAGGACACATGCCGGCCAGCCTAAGTGTTCCAGAGCAGTAGCAAGCTACCATGGCTCAGCGGTAACACTAGGAGACATTTCCCGGTAAGAGAGGCTACTAAAGATAAACAACTAGATAGTCAGATCCCACACATAGCACTACACATTACACGTACGCATAACATGCAAGTATGTGCTGTACAACATGGCATCACAGCATAACTCAACAATTATATAGATAAAGGCTCAGAAGAGCCATCATAGCAATTATTGCAAACAGGGGTCACTAGACCCATCATACAGAGCATACAAGCAACAAGCGGAAGCATTACATGTCTGGGTACAGACATCTACAAATGAAAAAGGCTGGAAGCCTGACTATCTACAACATCCGATCAAGATCGTAGCTGAGGTACTAGCTACTAGTCGAAGTCCACGAGAACACTAGTAAGACTGAAGTCTCCGCTGCAAAAACATAAATAGAGCAACATGAGTACAAAGGTACTCAGCAAGACTTACATCAGATCCTATCATACATGCATTTGTATCAAGAGGTAATGTGGGGTTTAGTTGCAGCAAGCCAGCTTAGACTCTGTGGCTATCCTGTTCTACGACTACCAGAAACTTTGGAGGTGAAAACAACGTACACGAGTCCACTAATCACCACACAATACACTACTATGGATTCATCCCCGTCTCCCTACGAGAAGGCCATTCATAGCACCCACACTTGTCTTGAGCATTTTAGAGTATCCACTTCAAGTTGTCTATGTACCATGTAAGCATCCAAGAAGTCCATAACCGCGGACCCGGCTATTCGAATAGATCATGTTAACCCTGGAGGGGTGTACTTCTTCACACACGCTCTCGCCACTTACCGCCATGTACACGTCATGTATCTCGGCAACCTTCAAGCGGAAGCCTGGCGAGGGTGTCGGCCACGACCTGACTAACCACACAAGACTCTAATCCAGGTTTATCGCCTATTCGGGTTCCATCCGCAAGGAGATCCGGCCGGGGTTTCACTCACGGCCCCAAACGATGTGTGCAGGGTTCCCAAGCCCACCTCGCCGGATGGATCTACGCTTGGTACACCGTGCCACTGGTGCCTAGTCTGTCCCAAGCCCACCTGGCCGGGTGCCACTTGGTAGACTACTAACACTACCTACAAACACCAGAAACTAGTTGCGACTCCTGGACAGAGATCAAGTTGGTTAATAAGTCGAGAGGGCTTGGAGCGCCCGGAGCCCAATGTGTGGTAGTATCGAGTCATTGGACAACATACATAGAACTCAGTGCTTAAGGACGGTTCCAGTGAGATAACCCACCATGTACTCCTACATGGCCTCTCACCGCTACCTTTACCAAATCGTGTTCACACACTTAACTCTCAGCAATAGAACATATCATGACACTCCAATTCATTCCCAATGAATCAGACCTGACACAACTCTAAGCAATAGCAGGCATAGCATGGTAGGAACACATCAGTGGCTTCAATCAACTCCTACACATGTTAGTGGGTTTCAACTATTTACTGTGGCAATGACAGGTCATGCAGAGGAATGGGTTCAACTACCGCAGCACAAAGTAGCAGATGAATCGTTGTTGTCCTAATGCAATAACTGAGAGCAGGAGCGAGAGAGTAGGGTTTTATCGAAATGAACAAGGGGGTTTGCTTGCCTGGTAAATCAACAAGGGAGGCACTGCTTCACAGACAGGTACTCTGGAACGTCTCCGGAGCAGGACCTATCGAGAAGGAACGGTGCCGGCAATCAATACACAATCATATGCAACAATATGATGCATGAACATGGCATGTAGATGTGATGCTGTTGAGCTAATGCAACTAGTGTTCAATTGGTTTGAAGTCCATTTGAACCAAAGGTTCAAATGCATTTCTAAATTAGGTCTCTTATATATGCCATAATGTGTTTTCCCATATTCAGCATGTATAGGTTGGTTTTTCATGCATGAAACTAGTACAGATGGAAAGGTTGCATTTTTCTGATAATTTTTCATATATAAACTATTTTAATCTGAGCTACGGTTGAATTGTTATGAATTTTTGAAGTTTAAATCAATTTCTGGAATTTCCTGATTTAATTAAATCCAGAAATTATATACTGCGCCAGCATGACATCAGCACGACATCAGCGGGTCAACGCGGCTGTCCAGGGTCAAACCTGACGTGTGGGACCCACACGTCAGTGACACTGGGGTTAACAGGGTTAATTTAATTTAATTAAAAGGT
>NW_025228616.1:20352-26572 GCF_018294505.1 Triticum aestivum | reverse complement strand
GGCGACCATTCGGGCGGCGGAGACCACGGGAGCGAAGCCCGCGCTCACGCGCATCCAGTGGAACACGCGGGAGGCTGCGGGGGCGGCGGAGCTCGCCGGAGCAGAGCTCAGGGCGGCGGCCGGAGTTCGGCAACTGGTGGCCGCGGCGTTGTGGTGCACGGCAGTGGAGACGGAGGGTTCCTACGGGCTCCTGGCGTCACCAGGAACACGGGGACGCGCGCGGAAGGGACCGGCTTGGGCTCGTGCCACCGTGGCGCCATGGCCGGCGGCGAGGGGCTTACTGGCGCGGTGGCGAGCTAGCTAGACGGGGAAAACGGACACGGGGAGGAGGGGGTTCGGTGCGGGGGCTCACCGCGGAACTAGCGAGCGCGAGGGCGAGGTCGGGGATGCCCGGTAGCTCCCGAATCGCCGGCGAGGGTCCACGGCGGCCGGAGTCAAATTTGGCGACGGCGACGGCTCCACGGGGCACTCCGGCTTGCGTGGCTCGGCGAGGAGGTAGCTGGCGACGAGGCGGAGCTCCTGGGGACGACGGGGAGGCGAGGGAGAGGCGGTGGCTACGGTGATGCCCGTCGGCGGCGGCGGTGGTTCTCGGGTGAGAGGGAGAGAGAGCAGGGGAAGAGGAGGAGGGCGAGGGAGAGTGAGAGCGGTGCGGCAGCTGCGTGGCTTCGTCCGGGGCATCGAGGGCGAGAGAAGGAAGCAGGAGGTGGCCAGCAGGGGGGGAGGTGGCGCGCGCGCGTGCCGGCGAGCGTCGGGCACACGCCCGTCCTCCTGGCAGAGGAGGAAGGCGACAGGGGAGGGGGGGCCAGGCGGGCTGGGCCGCCTCCTGGCTGGGCCGGCCTGCTGCTGCTGGGCTGCGCAGGGGAGGGGAGGCCCAGGTAAGCCCCTCCTTCTTTTATTTTTGTTTTCTAATTTTTCTGACATTTGTTTTGATTTAATAAATATATTAAATCATTTAATTTTATTATGCCAATTTTTGTAGGGGCTAATGGTATTATTCCAGAGCTCTTTTATAATTGGCATAATTTTTGGACCACATTTCACATATATAGAAATATATTTCCAATGCAAATATTTATCGAATTAATCCAAATGGCCAAAATAAATGTCCATGAGCTCCTAAAAATATTGTTTTGATTTTTATCTCTGTCCAATATTTTCAGAGGGCAACATGAGCATTTTCTTGGACCCTTTTGGAGAAATTTTTATCTGGGTCATTTTCAAAAATGATTCTGAGGGTTCCACCAATCCTCATTTCAAATTTAAATGAAATTTAAATATGATGCACAAATGGCTAGCTAGCCTAGGTCATACCAGACTAGGGATGTGACAACTCGCCCCCACTTGAAAGAATCTCGTCTCGAGATTCAGGGGTCGACGGAAAGAAAGCGGGGTACTCCAGTCGAAGACGATCTTCTCGCTCCCAAGTAGCCTCTCTCTCGGAATGATGAGACCACTGAACTTTGAGAAACTTGACGTTCTGACGTCGAGTAACACGCTCTGCTTGATCAAGAATGCGAACCGGGTACTCTCGGTATGTGAGGTTATCTTGGAGATCAAGCGTTTCGTGGTCCACTCCGCGGATAGGATCCGAGAAGCAACGCCTGAGTTGAGAGACGTGGAAGACATCATGAACTCGAGAAAGATGTGGGGGTAGTTCCAACTGGTAGGCAACCTCTCCTCGTTTAGCGAGAATACGAAAAGGACCAATGTAACGAGGAGCCAACTTGCCCTTGACACCGAAACGATGGGTACCCTTCAAAGGAGTAACCCGAAGGTAAGCTTGGTCGCCAATTTCATAAGTCATATCCTTATGATGACGATCGTACTGACTTTTCTGACGAGACTGGGCTGTTTTCAAATTCTCACGAATGATGCGAACTTGCTCTTCTGCCTCCTGGATCATATCCGGTCCAAAGAATTGTCTTTCACTGGTTTCTGACCAGTTCAAAGGTGTTCGACATCTTCGTCCATAGAGAACCTCAAAAGGAGCTTGCTTGAGGCTGGATTGGTAGCTATTGTTATAAGCAAACTCGGCAAAAGGAAGACATTTCTCCCAATCCATACCGAATGAGATAACGCAAGCTCTGAGCATGTCTTCGAGAATTTGATTGACCCATTCCACCTGACCACTCGACTGAGGGTGGAAAGCGGTGCTGAAGGAAAGATGGGTTCCCATGGCAGTTTGGAAACTCTCCCAGAAATGAGAAGTGAAAAGACTGCCACGGTCTGAATTGATCTCTAGTGGAACACCATGAAGTGACACTATTCGAGAAATATAAAGTCAGCAAGCTGACTAGCAGTGATATTTTCTCGAACAGGGAGGAAGTGAGCCACTTTGGAAAGACGATCAATGACTACGAAGATAGCATTATTCCCTCTCTTGGTCCTGGGAAAGCCGGTGATGAAGTCCATACTAACTTTATCCCATTTCCATTCAGGAATAGCTAAAGGCTGAAGGGCGCCAGCAGGTCTTTGATGCTCTGCCTTAACGCGACGACAAATGTCACATTTAGCAATGAACTCAGCGATTTCTCTCTTCATCCTAGTCCACCAGAACCTCTGGCGTAGGTCCTGATACATCTTAGTACTACCGGGATGAATCGTGAGAGGGGATTCATGCGCCTCCTTAAGAATCAATTGCCGAAGATGTTGCTTCTTGGGAACCACCAAGCGATTCTCAAAGAAAACAACACCACGATCATCAACAGAGAAACTACCAGCAACTCCCTTCTTAACGTTATCCTTGATACGAGAAATACCCGTATCATATTGCTGGCTAGTTATGATCTGATCCTCAAGGGTAGGTTTCGCCACCAAGATAGAAAGGAATCCGTGAGGAGCAATGTGAAGGTTAAGCTTACAGAATTCCTCATGGAGAAGTGGTTGGCCTTGCTGCAACATGAGATTGTTGCAATAGGATTTACGGCTTAGAGCATCAGCCATGACATTGGCCTTGCCTGGGGTGTAGGTAATCCCTAGATCATAATCTGTGATTAACTCCAACCAACGTCTTTGCCTAAGGTTCAGATCCGGTTGGGTGAAGATATACTTGAGACTCTGGTGATCGGTGTAGATCTCGCAACGTTTACCAAGTAGGTAATGTCGCCAGGTCTTGAGTGCATAGACTACGGCTGCAAGCTCTAGATCATGTGTAGGATAATTCTCCTCATGTGGATGCAACTGTCGAGATGCATAGGCAATCACATGACGATCCTGCATAAGAATGCAACCTAGTCCTTGTCGTGAGGCGTCGCAGTAGATAATAAAGTCTTTAGTGAAATCCGGTGGCACAAGTATGGGAGCAGAAGTCAGGCGTCTTTTCAGTTCCTGAAAACTGTACTCACACTGTGGGGACCACTCAAACTTTTTATCTTTCTTGAGAAGTTCCGTGAGGGGTTTGGCTACTTTGGAGAAGTTTTCAACAAAGCGGCGACAATAGCTGGCTAGACCAAGGAAGCTCCTAACTTGTTTCACGGTCTCAGGTGGAGTCCACTCGAGAACGGCTTGAACTCTCTCGGGATTGACAGCAATGCCCTTACCAGAGATTACGTGGCCTAGGTAGGTCACTTCTGGCAACCAAAATTCACACTTGGAGAACTTGGCATAAAGGCGGTGCTCTCTGAGTTTTTCTAACACAAGTCTAAGATGTTCGGCATGCTCTTCCTCGTTCTTCGAGTAAATAAGAATATCATCGAGGTAAACCACGATGAACTTATCTAAGTACTCCATGAAGATCGAGTTCATCAAGCGGGAGAATGTGGCTGGGGCGTTGGTTAGACCAAAAGACATGACCGTGTACTCGTACTGGCCATAACGAGTGACAAAAGCTGTCTTGGGAATGTCCCCATTTCTGATCTTAATTTGGTGGTATCCTAACCTTAAATCCATCTTGGAAAAGACTGAGGATCCAGCGAGCTGATCATACAGGTCGTTGATCCTGGGAAGCGGATACTTGTTCTTTATCGTGACCAAATTAACGGGACGATAATCTACAACCATCCGGTCCGTACCGTCTTTCTTCTTGACGAAGAGGACGGGGCAAGCCCAAGGAGAAGAACTAGGACGGATGAAACCCTTTTGCAAGGACTCATCGAGTTGTTTCTTAAGCTCGGCTAGTTCTAGGGGTGCCATCTTGTAAGGTCTCCGGGAGATTGGAGCTGTTCCTGGGATAAGATCTATGACAAACTCTACTTCTCTGTCAGGTGGAACACCTGGCAGTTCCTCTGGAAAGACATCCGGAAAGTCACGGACTACCGGGATATCTTCAAGGTCTGGAAGAGGGCTGGCATTAAGAGAATAGAGCTGACGCTTTGCAACTCTAGTGGAGACGGTGACTATCTTGCCAGATGGGTGTGTAAGTTGAACAGATCTTGTGTAACAATCAATATTGGCATGATGAGCTGTCATCCAGTCCATACCCAAGATGATGTTAATATCTGAAGACTTGAGGGCTACAAGTGATGCAAGGAATACAAGTCTGTCAACAAGGATTTCGTTACCATGGCTTACACTAGAGGTTTGCCATTTGGATCCAGGAGTTTGGATGACTAGCGGAGTTGGCATATCACAAAATGATATGTCGTGCAAACGAGCATAGCCTTCAGAAATGAAGGAGTGAGATGCTCCAGTATCAAATAGAACTGATGCTGGGTGACAATTGACAAGGAGTGTGCTAAGAACGACATCTGGATCATCATGAGCGTCTTTAGCTGAGACGTGATGCACACGTCCACGTTCAGTGGGGGCTGACTTGACATTGATCATCTTGCGTGATGGCTTAATACAGCCAACAGTCTTCTCGGGCTGGGGTGGAGCATAACTAGTCTGAGAGCAGTCACGTGCATAGTGTCCTGGCTTCCCGCATGTGAAGCAAGTCCCTGAGGTTGGACGGGGACCCGCACTAACAAACGGTCTACCAGTAGGCCTGGGTGGAACATACGACTGAGTTGGAGAAGGCACCACATAGGATGACCTCGGTGTATAACCGGAAGGAAGAGCGGAGTTTGGAACCCAAAGCCGGCGCTTCTGGGAACTAGAACCGGAGGAAGATCCCAAATCACGGGTGTGCTTACGAGACTCCTCGTAAGTGAGTTGAGCTTTCTCTGCATTGATGGCCTTGTTCACAAGGGCTTGGAATGTATCACAATGATGCAGGTGAAGATCACGACGCAACTTGGGGTTGAGACCCTTACGGAACCTAGCTTGCTTCTTGGCGTCCGTGGACACTTCTTCTATGGCATAGCGGGCAAGGTTCTCGAATTCTCTGCTATAAGCATCAACAGCCATCTTACTCTGGGTGAAACTACAGAACTCTTCTCTCTTGCGATCAATAAGGGCCTAGGGAATGTGATGCTCGCGAAAAGCCTCAGTGAAATCCTTCCAGGTAGGAATCTGGCCCGCTGGAAGCATAGCCTCATAGTTCTGCCACCAAAGACTAGCAGGACCTTCCAGGTGGTATGTGGCATAAGTGACCTTGTCATCTTCAGCTACGTTCGCAGAACGCAGCTTATGGGTGATGCTACGGAGCCAGTCATCTGCATCGAGTGGCTCGATGGAATGATGAAAGGTAGGTGGGTGCAAGCGGATAAAGTCATGAATGGTCACAGATCCCTTGAACTGATGTGCGGTATTCTCCTCGATATGTGCCAACAAGCGGTTAGACTCACGCTTGTTCCTCTCCATCTCTAGCATGAACTCTGGCAACGAAGGTTGGTCAGGAGGATCCTCATCCCTACCATATCCATGGTTCTGGCTACGAGCAACGGAACTTCGCTTAGCCGATGACATCCTGAGAAACGAAACCAAGGACGGAATCAACATTAACTATAGGCTATAGAATGTAGGACAAGGAATTAATATCACTCGAACTCCTTAGGAAAATTCCGGCAGCATAACGGCAGTAAAATGCTCAGAATGAGACATCCTACTAGAAATGGGGTAGTACAACAACTCAACATCACCACTCAAGGTTCTGGGATAGTACTAAACAGACTACACCGGAAATACTCAAAACTGGGGTATGACTCTGATCAACCAGTCCTATGGAACTACGGAGTAGTAACACGTGATCCTGATAGACGGAAGAGAAAGCCTAGTTCCTTAACCCCGTAGGAAAGATAGGATGACTCAGATCAGAAGGCCATGAGGTAAAGGAGTAAAAAGAGCCTTACGTTCCATCCCACAATCAATTCCCTTATATAACTAAAGAATTTCTAGACTC
>NW_025228616.1:10070-16457 GCF_018294505.1 Triticum aestivum | reverse complement strand
GCGAGCGTCGGGCACACGCCCGTCCTCCTGGCAGAGGAGGAAGGCGACAGGGGAGGGGGGGGGCCAGACGGGCTGGGCCGCCTCCTGGCTGGGCCGGCTTGCTGCTGCTGGGCTGCGCAGGGGAGGGGAGGCCCAGGTAAGCCCCTCCTTCTTTTATTTTTGTTTTCTAATTTTTCTGACATTTGTTTTGATTTAATAAATATATTAAATCATTTAATTTTATTATGCCAATTTTTGTAGGGGCTAATGGTATTATTCCAGAGCTCTTTTATAATTGGCATAATTTTTGGACCACATTTCATATATATAGAAATATATTTCCAATGCAAATATTTATCGAATTAATCCAAATGGCCAAAATAAATGTCCATGAGCTCCTAAAAATATTGTTTTGATTTTTATCTCTATCCAATATTTTCAGAGGGCAACATGAGCATTTTCTTGGACCCTTTTGGAGAAATTTTTATCTGGGTCATTTTCAAAAATGATTCTGAGGGTTCCACCAATCCTCATTTCAAATTTAAATGAAATTTAAATATGATGCACAAATGGCTAGCTAGCCTAGGTCATACCAGACTAGGGATGTGACAACCGGAAATCAGAGTCCCGAAATAGTCCAGATCTGACTCGCATAATGGTCATCATAGAGTAGGCGGCGTCCTGCACAGCCATCTCAATAGTAACCCCGAGTCCATAGGAGCAGTGAAGGGGCTCGGTGGATCCAGGATAAGATGGAAATATCCTGACAGTGCAGAGATACTGGCTTTGATTGAAGTCCCGAAATTGCTCTTCGACCGTGTACTCAGGATACCAGCGGTATCCAGCCTCAGTCATTACCCTGACCAACTTGGCAGTATGGCCGGGTACATCTAGGCATCGAGTCAGGCGAACCACTTGATTGAGGTCGCGAGTGGCCATCTGAAAACACAATCATAATGCAAAGGCATTAGAATTTCTAGCAAAATTTCGGCAGCATAACAGCTGTAAATGCTCAAGAAGGATTTTGAGACATTTGACAAAGGATTTCATACACACTCAACATCATCATATCAAATTCTGAGTCCATCCTAGCAACATAATATGGTAGAAGAACTGAACTAGACTTGTATCCATCATACCTATAAGGTACTACTGATTAGTAACACGTGATCCTAATAGAGAGAATAGATCCTAATTCCTTAACCCCCGGTGGAAGAATAGACTGACTCAGATCAGAATGTCATTAGATAAAGGAGTAAAAAGAGCCTTATGTTCCAACCCACAAACAATTCCCCTACATATAACTAAAGAACTTCTAGACTCAACATCGACCAGTTTGGCTTGGAGAACCTACAGGCAGTCCGGCTCTGATGCCAACGCTGTCAGGACCCCGACTCGATGTCACATCGATCTAGCCGGTAACACCTCATATCACTTTGCGGCCTCACGCACGGTATCCCCACGGGTGTCGCCTTACCTTTGCCCGGGACCGTTTGCGCCTTTTGGCTCACGTATATGATAGTGTCGCTAGCATCCATATGATAAGGAGCCCGGGCTGACATGACTAGTCGTAAACCCAAAGTGGCACAGACTTACAGGGACAGGCATCCATGACCCAGCTTCGAACGTGTCGGTCATCAGCAAGTGGGTCCGGGCTGTAGCACTGGGCTAGCAGGACTCCGGTAAACCGGGCTGTAGCGGGCTAACAGGACTCCGGTACTCAATGTGTGACATTTCCCCGAAGGGACAGACACAGGAACGAAGAAGGACACATGCCGGCCAGCCTAAGTGTTCCAGAGCAGTAGCAAGCTACCATGGCTCAGCGGTAACACTAGGAGACATTTCCCGGTAAGAGAGGCTACTAAAGATAAACAACTAGGTAGTCAGATCCCACACATACCAAGCATTTCAATCATACACACAATATGCTCGATATGTGCAAATACAACGAAGCATCACAACATGACTCTATGACACAAGTACTTTATTTAAGGCTCAGGGAGCCATACATAACATACACAAAGGTACGCGTCTCACGACCCAACATTCAAGTCATACAGTCATACAAACCAGCAGCGGAAGTAACTTGTCTGAGTACAGACAACTAGTAAAATAAAAGAGGCTTGGAAAGCCTAGCTATACTACATGGTCCTTCACAAGCTCAGGATCACCACCTGGGCCTTTAGCCTACTCGTTGATGTCAACGTCTACATAGAACCCATCAGAAGGGGTTGCAGCGTCTTCTGTAAAAAATGTAAATTATAGCAACATGAGTACAAAGGTACTCAGCAAGACTTACATCAGATCCTACATACATGCATATTATCAAGAAGGGTTGGTGGAGTTATTGCAGCAAGCCAGCTTTGACTCTTGGCTAGACTATCCTACGATACTCCAACTTGAAATGGTTTTGCGCACACGAGTCCACTACTCACCACTTCAATACACTACCGAGGATCTGCCTCCGTCTTCCTACGGAAGAGCCATCCTCGGCACTCACACTTATCTTGAGGCTTTTAGCAGTTTCCATTTACTTGTCTATGAACTGTATAGGCAACCAAGTAGTCCTTTACCGCGGACGCGGCTATTCGAATAGGTTATGATAACCCTGCAGGGGTGTACTTCTTCATACACGCTCTCACCACTTACCGCCGTTTACACGACATGTACTCGGCAACCTTCAAGCGGAAGCCCAACGTGGGTGTCGGCCACGACCTACCTAATCACCTAAGCCTCCAGTCCAGGTTTATCGCCTATCCGGGTTCCATCCGCAGGGAGTCCGGCCGAGGTTTCCCATACGGCCCCGAACGATGTGAACAGGGTTCCCGAGATACCTAACGGGTATTCGGTACACCGTGCCACGTACCTACCGCATCACAGCCCACCCCTATGGTCAGCGCTGTCCACGGCCTCCAGTAGGCTACAAACACCAGAAACTACTTGCAACTCCTGGACGGAGAACTAGGGTGAATAAGAAGCCGAGAGGGTCCATTGGTTTCGGGCCCAATGCATGGTAGTAGCTGATTCTTAAATCACACATACAGATCTCAGTGCTTAAGATCGGCTTCAATGAAACAACCCACCATGTACTCCTACATGGCCTCTCATCGATACCTTTACCAAATCGTGTTCACCACATCACTCTCATTACCGACATAATCATTTCACTCTAGCCCATCACCCAGATGAACCAGACCTGACACGACTCTAAGCATAGCAGGCATAGCAAGGTAGGAACAACACATACATATGGCTCAAACAACTCCTACACATGCTAGTGGGTTTCATCTAGTTACTGTGGCAATGACAGGTCATGCAGAGGAAATGGGTTCAACTACCGTAGCACACAGCAGTTTGAAACGCGTTGTCTTAATGCAGTAAAAGAGAGCAGGAGCGAGAACATGGGATTGTATCGATATGATCAAATGGTTGGTTGCTTGCCTGATGGGTCGATGCACTGATATGGTTCTTCGTTAGGGTAATCACGCTACTCCTCGGAGGCAGAACCTGTCGCAAAGGACACCGATACACAACCATCACCAAACAATGTGCAACAATATGATGCATGCATGAAACATGGCAATATGAGTGTGTTGGGCTAATGCAACTAAAACCAGAAGGGTTTGAACCAATTTGAATCAAAGATTCAAATTTCAAACTCAAGCATGGCCTTTTAAAGTGCTTTTCATTGTTCTGCATTAAACATCAAGTTAACTTGTTTAGTCATGCATGAAAATAGTACAGATGGATAGATTGGATTTTTCTGATCATTTTTCATATATAATTTGTCTGATTTGGAGTTACAGAATAAAAGTTATGAATTTTTGAAGTGTAAATAATATTCTGGAATTTCCTGATTTAAATTAAATCCAGAAATATATATATTGCGCCAGCATGACGTCAGCATGACGTCAGTGGTCAACTGCGGCTGGCTGGGGTCAAACCTGACGTGTGGGGTCCACACGTCAGTGACAGGGGGGGTTTAACAGGGTTAATTTAATCCTAATTAGGTGTTAGTGGCGCTGGGGCCCACTGGTCAGTGTCAGGGGGGGTTAACTAACAGTGATTAGCGCTAATCTAACCACCTGGCCGACGGGGCCCACGCGTCAGTGACCCTGGGGGGTCAAACCCCAGGTCGAACAGGTCAAACCCACCGGCGACATGACGCCGGCGAGGCCCGAGACGGCGGCGCGATACGGAAACGCGCTACAGGGCACGGGCGAGGCCGTGCTTGGGCTCGTTGGAGAGCCCTTGCTCCCGCGCGTCGAACGGTGGTGGTGGCCGTGCCTGTGGTGGCCGGTACCGACGACGGCAAGCTCGTGAGCGGCGGCCGGAGTTCGGGTGCGGTCGGGATCGGCGCTGCTGCTCGCAGGCGAGGGAGCTGAGGCGCTGGAGGGGCTCTACGGGTCGCGGCAAGCACAATGGGTGCACGCCCGTGACCAAATGGTCACCGGGGCTTCGCCGGCAACGAGCCCGTGCGGCGGAGCGTCTCGGCTCCGGTAGAGGGGCGGCTAGAGCTCGAAATCGAACATGGGGTTAGGGGGAAACGAATCAGGGGCTCACGGGGAACATGCAGGGAGGGTCAGCGAGCTCGGGGAAGCACGAACGGCGGCGAATCGACGGCGACCATCGGCGGCGGTCGAGGACGAAGACGATGGCGTGGAGGCGATGCAGAGCTTCCCGAGGGGCTTGGCTTGGTGGGGAGGAAGTGGGGGTCGCGGCGGAGCTCCTGAGCTCAGCGGAGGGGCGAGGGGTGGCCGGTGGCGGCTTCTATGGCGAACGGCGGCGATGGTTGCGTTCGGACGCGGGAGAGGGAGAGCGAGGGAGAGGAGGGGAAGAACCGAGGGAGAGTGAGAGAGAGCAGGGGAGGGCGTGGCGTTGTTCCAGGCCATCCAGACGAGGAGGGGAGGGGCAGGCAGGCAGGCGAGCTGGTGGCGTGGCGCGGTGGCGCGGGCGCGCACCGGGCACACTCCCCTCCCTCTGTCGAGGACGAAGACGACAGAGGAGGGAGACGGGCTGGGCCGGCCAGCTGGCTGGGCCGGCCAGCTGCTGCTGGGCTGCACAGGGAGGAGCCCCAGGTAAGCTTCTCCTTTTATTAATTTCTGTTTTCTAATTTCTGACATTTGTTTTGATTTAAATAAAATATTAAATCATTTTATTATCTTATGCCAATTTTTGCAGGAGCTAGATATATTATTCCAGAGCTCCCCAACAGGTGGCATATGTTTTGGACATATATTAATATATATAACTAATATATTTCCAATGCAAGTAGTTATGTATTAATTCCAAATGCCCAAAATAAATACCTATGAGCTCTTAAAAATATTGGTTTGATTTTTATCTCTGTCCAATATTTTCAGAGAGCAACATGAGCATTTTCTTGGACCTTTTTGGAGAAATTTTTATTTGGATCATTTTCAAAAATGATTCTGAGGGTTTCACAAATCCCCATTTCAAAATTAAATGGAATTTTAAACATGATGCACACACTCTGATGCATGACTAGCTAGGGTGTGACACCTAGCTGCAGTCCAGTACTCGCCTAAGTGTTTGAAAATCCTACCGAGTGGTGAGCCAACCTCCCACTCGGGGGCTTAGCTGCAGTCCAGTACTCGCCTAAGTTTGAAAAATCCTACCGAGTGGAGAGCGACCCTCCCACTCGGGGGCTTAGCTGCAGTCCAGTACTCGCCTAAGTTTGAAAAATCCTACCGAGTGGAGAGCGACCCTCCCACTCGGGGGCTTAGCTGCAGTCCAGTACTCGCCTAAGTGTTTGAAAATCCTACCGAGTGGTGAGCCAGCCTCCCACTCGGGGGCTTAGCTGCAGTCCAGTACTCGCCTAAGTGTTTGAAAATCCTACCGAGTGGTGAGCCAGCCTCCCACTCGGGGGCTTAGCTGCAGTCCAGTACTCGCCTAAGTGTTTGAAAATCCTACCGAGTAGTGAGCCAGCCTCCCACTCGGGGGCTTAGCTGTAGTCCAGTACTCGCCTAATTGTGAAAAATCCTACCGACTGGAGAGAGGCCCTCCCAGCGAGGGCTTAGTTGCAGTCTAGTACTCGCCTAAGTGTTTGAAAATCCTACCGAGTGGTGAGCCAGCCTCCCACTCGGGGGCTTAGCTGCAGTCCAGTACTCGCCTAAGTTTGAAAAATCCTACCGAGTGGAGAGCGACCCTCCCACTCGGGGGCTTAGCTGCAGTCCAGTACTCGCCTAAGTTTGAAAAATCCTACCGAGTGGAGAGCGACCCTCCCACTCGGGGGCTTAGCTGCAGTCCAGTACTCTCCTAAGTTTGAAAAATCCTACCGAGTGTAGAGCGACCCTCCCACTCAGAGGCTTAGCTGCAGTCCAGTACTCGCCTAAGTTTGAAAAATCTTACCGAGTGGAGAGCGACCCTCCCACTCGGAGGCTTAGC
>NW_025228616.1:7991-8962 GCF_018294505.1 Triticum aestivum | reverse complement strand
AGTCTAGTACTCGCCTAAGTGTTTGAAAATCCTACCGAGTGGTGAGCCAGCCTCCCACTCGGGGGCTTAGCTGCAGTATAGTACTCGCCTAAGTGTGAAAAATCCTACCGAGTGGAGAGCGACCCTCCCACTCGGGGGCTTAGCTGCAGTCCAGTACTCGCCTAAGTTTGAAGATCCTACCGAGTGGAGAGCGACCCTCCCACTCGGAGGCTTAGCTGCAGTCCAGTACTCGCCTAAGTTTGAAAATCCTACCGAGTGGGGAGCGACCCTCCCACTCGGGGGCTTAGCTGCAGTCCAGTACTCGCCTAAGTTATAAAAATCCTACCGAGTGGAGAGCGACCCTCCCACTCGGGGACTTAGCTGCAGTCAAGTACTTGCCTCAGTTTGAAAAATCCTACCGAGTGGAGAGCGACCCTCCCACTTGGAGGGTTAGCTGCAGTCTAGTACTCGCCTAAGTTTGAAAAATCCTACCGAGTGGAGAGCGACCCTCCCACTCGGGGGCTTAGCTGTAGTCCAGTAGTCGCCTAAGTGTTTGAAAATCCTACCGAGTGGTGAGCCAGCCTCCCACTCGGGGGCTTAGCTGCAGTCCAGTACTCGCCTAAGTGTTTGAAAATCCTACCGAGTGGTGAGCTAGCATCCCACTGGGAGGCTTAGCTGCAGTCCAGTACTCGCCTAAGTTTGTAAAATCCTACCGAGTGGAGAGCGACCCTCCCACTCGGGGGCTTAGCTATAGTCCAGTACTCGCCTAAGTTTTTGAAAATCCTACCGAGTGGTGAGCCAGCCTCCCACTCGGGGGCTTAGCTGCAGTCCAGTACTCGCCTAAGTGTTTGAAAATGCTACCGAGTGGTGAGCCAGCCTCCGACTCGGAGGCTTAGCTGCAGTCCAGTACTCGCCTAAGTGAGAAAAATCCTACCGAGTGGAGAGCGACCCTCCCACTCGGGGGCTTAGCTGCAGTCCAGTACTCTCCTAAG
>NW_025228616.1:6608-7154 GCF_018294505.1 Triticum aestivum | reverse complement strand
GAGGCTTAGCTGCAGTTCAGTACTCGCCTAAGTTTGAAAAATCCTACCGAGTGGAGAGCGACCCTCCCACTCGGAGGCTTAGCTGCAGTCCATTACTCGCCTAAGTTTGAAAAATCCTACCGAGTGGAGAGCGACCCTCCCACTCGGGGGCTTAGCTGTAGTCCAGTACTCGCCTAAGTGTTTGAAAATCATACCGAGTGGTGAGCCAGCCTCCCACTCGGGGGCTTAGCTGCAGTCCAGTACTCGCCTAAGTGTTTGAAAATCCTACCGAGTGGTGAGCCAGCCTTCCACTCGGAGGCTTAGCTGCAGTCCAGTTCTCGCCTAAGTTTGAAAAATCCTACCGAGTGGAGAGCGACCCGCCCACTCGGGGGATTAGCTGTAGTCCAGTAATCGCCTAAGTGTTTGAATATCCTACCGAGTGGTGAGCCAACCTCCCACTCGGGGGCTTAGCTGCAGTCCAGTACTCGCCTAAGTGTTTGAAAATGCTACCGAGTGGTGAGCCAGCCTCCGATCGGAGGCTTAGCTGCAGTCCAATACTCGCCTAAG
>NW_025228616.1:5185-5703 GCF_018294505.1 Triticum aestivum | reverse complement strand
CAGTCCAGTACTCACCTAAGTGTATGAAAATCCTACCGAGTGGTGAGCCAGCCTCCCACTCGGGGACTTAGCTGCAGTCCAGTACTCGCCTAACTGTTTGAAAATCCTACCGAGTGGTGAGCCAGCCTCCCACTCGGGGGCTTAGCTGCAGTCCAGTACTCACCTAAGTGTATGAAAATCCTACCGAGTGGTGAGCCAGCCTCCCACTCGGGGGCTTAGCTGCAGTCCAGTACTCGCCTAACTGTTTGAAAATCCTACCGAGTGGTGAGCGAGCCTCCCACTTGGGGGCTTAGCTGCAGTCCAGTACTCACCTAAGTGTATGAAAATCCTACCGAGTGGTGAGCTAGCCTCCCACTCGGAGGCTTAGCTGCAGTCCAGTACTCGCCTAAGTTTGAAAAATCCTACCGAGTGGAGAGCGACCCTCCCACTCGGGGGCTTAGCTGTAGTCCAGTACTCGCCTAAGTGTTTGAATATCCTTCTGAGTGGTGAGCCAACCTCCCACTCGGGGGCTTAGCTCC
>NW_025228616.1:2853-3555 GCF_018294505.1 Triticum aestivum | reverse complement strand
AGTTTGACAAATTCTACCGAGTGGAGAGCGACCCTCCCACTCGGGGGCTTAGCTGCAGTCTAGTACTCGCCTAAGTTTGAAAAATACTACCGAGTGGAGAGCGACCCTCCCACAAGGGGGCTTAGCTGCAGTCCAGTACTCTCCTAAGTTTGAAAAATCCTACCGAGTGGAGAGCGACCCTCCCACTCGGAGGCTTAGCTGCAGTCCAGTACTGGCCTAAGTTTGTAAAATCCTACCGAGTGGAGAGCGACCCTCCCACTCAGGGGCTTAGCTGTAGTCCAGTACTCGCCTAAGTGTTTGAAAATCCTACCGAGTGGTGAGCCAGCCTCCCACTCGGGGGCTTAGCTGCAGTCCAGTACTCGCCTAAGTGTTTGAAAATCCTACCGAGTGGTGAGCCAGCCTCCCACTCGGAGGCTTAGCTGCAGTCCAGTACTCGCCTAAGTTTGAAAAATCCTACCGAGTGGAGAGCGACCCTCCCACTCGGGGGCTTAGCTGTCGTCTAGTACTCGCCTAAGTGTTTGAAAATCCTACCGAGTGGTGAGCCAGCCTCCCACTCGAGGGCTTAGCTGTAGTCCAGTACTCGCCTAAGTGTTTGAAAATGCTACCGAGTTGTGAGCCAGCCTCCGATCGGAGGCTTAGCTACAGTCCAGTACTCACCTAAGTGAGAAAAATCCTACCGAGTGGAGAGAGACCCTCCCACTC
>NW_025228616.1:633-2091 GCF_018294505.1 Triticum aestivum | reverse complement strand
CTCCGATCGGAGGCTTACCTGCAGTCCACTACTCGCCTAAGTGAGAAAAATCCTACCGAGTGGAGAGCGACCCTCCCACTCGGGGGCTTAGCTGTAGTCCAGTACTCACCTAAATGTTTGAAAAGCCTACTAAGTGGTGAGCTAGCCTCCCACTCGGGGGCTTAGCTGCAGTCCAGTACTCGCCTAAGTGTTTTAAAATGCTACCGAGTGGACAGTGACCCTCCCACTCGGGGGCTTAGCTCCAGTCCAGTACTCGCCTAAGTGTTTGAAAATGCTACCGAGTGGTGAGCCAGCCTCCGACTCGGAGGATTAGCTGCAGTCTAGTACTCGCCTAAGTGAGAAAAATCCTGCCGAGTGGAGAGCGACCCTCCCACTCGGGGGCTTAGCTGCAGTCTAGTACTTGCCTAAGCTTGAAAATCCAACCGAGTGGAGAGCGACCCTCCCACTCGGGGGCTTAGCTGCAGTCTAGTACTCACCTAAGTTTGAAAAATCCTACCGAGTGGAGAGCGACCCTCCCACTCGGGGGTTTAGCTGCAGTCCAGTACTCTCCTAAGTTTGAAAAATCCTATCGAGTGGAGAGCGACCCTCCCACTCGGAGGCTTAGCTGCAGTCGAGTACTCGCCTAAGTTTGAAAAATCCTACCGAGTGGAGAGCGACCCTCCCACTCGGGGGTTTAGCTGCAGTCCAGTACTGTCCTAAGTTTGAAAAATCCTACCGAGTTGAGAGCGACCCTCCCACTCGGGTGCTTAGCTGCAGTCCAGTACTCGCCTAACTTTGAAAAATCCTCCCGAGTGGAGAGCGACCCTCCCACTCGGAGGCTTAGCTGTAGTCCAGTACTCACCTAAGTTTGAAAAATCCTACCGAATGGAGAGCGACCCTCCCACTCGGAGGCTTAGCTGCAGTCGAGTACTCGTCCAAGTTTGAAAAATCCTACCGAGTGGAGAGCGACTCTCCCACTCGGGGGCTTAGCTGTAGTCCAATACTCGCCTAAGTGTTTGAAAATCCTACCGAGTGGTGAGCCAGCCTCCCACTCGGGGGCTTAGCTGCAGTCCAGTACTCGCCTAAGTGTTTGAAAATCCTAACGAGTGGTGAGCCAGCCTCTGACTCGGAGGCTTAGCTGCAGTCCAGTACTCGCCTAAGTGAGAAAAATCCTACCGAGTGGAGAGCGACCCTCCCACTCGGGGGCTTAGCTGCAGTCCAGTACTCGCCTAAGTGTTTGAAAATCCTACCGAGTGGTGAGCCAGCCTCCCACTCGGGGGTTAGCTGCAGTCCACTACTCGCCTAAGTGTTTGAAAATCCTATCGAGTGGTGAGCCAGCCTTCCACTCGGGGGCTTAGCTGCAGTCAAGTACTCGCCTAAGTGTTTGAAAATCCTACCGAGTGGTGAGCCAGCCTCCCACTCGGGGGCTTAGCTGCAGTCCAGTACTCGCCTAAGTGTTTGAAAATCCTACCGAGTGGT
>NW_025228616.1:0-545 GCF_018294505.1 Triticum aestivum | reverse complement strand
AGCGACCCTCCCACTCGGGGGCTTAGCTGCAGTCCAGTACTCGCCTAACTGTTTGAAAATCCTACCGAGTGGTGAGCCAGCCTCCCACTCGGGGGCTTAGCTGCAGTCCAGTACTCACCTAAGTGTATGAAAATCCTACCGAGTGGTGAGCCAGCCTCCCACTCGGAGGCTTAGCTGCAGTCCAGTACTCCCTAAGTTTGAAAAATCCTACCGAGTGGAGAGCGACCCTCCCACTCGGGGGCTTAGCTGTAGTCCAGTACTCGCCTAAGTGTTTGAATATCCTTCCGAGTGGTGAGCCAACCTCCCACTCGGGGTCTTAGCTGCAGTCCAGTACACGCCTAAGTGTTTGAAAATGCTACCGAGTGGTGAGCCAGCCTCCAATCGGAGGCTTAGCTGCAGTCCAGTACTCGGCTAAGTGAGACAAATCCTACCAAGTGGAGAGCGACCCTCCCACTCGGGGGCTTAGCTGCAGTCCAGTACTCACCTAAGTGTTTGCAAATCCTACCGAGTGGTGAGCCAGCCTCCCACTCGGGGGCTTAGCTGCA
>NW_025228615.1:42795-44628 GCF_018294505.1 Triticum aestivum | reverse complement strand
TGCCGCTCCATGATAGCATGCCAAGTTTCATGAATTTCATACGAGTTTTGGATTTACTAGAATTGAAAAACCAGGCATCTCAATGTTATGCCGGCAATCAACGGTGCCATGGTGTTTGAAATTCATTCCCATTTCTTGCATGGGACATAAGCATGCACCCAAGGACACAGATTTGATTTTTCACCCAATTTATATGCACTGGAGCATGCGCATGTAGTTCAAATTTGAATTATGCACATAAATGCATTGAAAACTCAGCTAATGCATAAAAATGACCAAACAAACCCCGAAAAATCACAAAAATTCACACAACACTCCTGTTGTTCTATGTTGACACGAGAAAAAAACTTGAAAGCAATAAGAGGCAATGGATATCGTTTCGTCCCCAAAGGTGGGACGTTCCCTACCGAAAACCATCGTGCTTGTTGTGAGAAGCTCCGGTTTGTGAGAAGCGTATACCCAAACCTGCCCCAAATGGGACAATATTTGTACCACGGCATGTTGATGCCGCTCCATGATAGCATGCCAAGTTTCATGAATTTTATACGAGTTCTGGATTTACTAGAATTTAAAAACCAAGCATCTTAATGTTTTGCCTGCAATCAACGGTGCCATGGTGTTTGAAATTCATTCCCATTTCTTGCATGGGACCTAAGCATGCACCCAAGGACACAGATTTGATTTTTCACCCAATTTATATGCACTGGAGCATGCGCATGTAGTTCAAATTTGAATTATGCACATAAATGCATTGAAAACTCACTTAATGCATAAAAATGTCCAAACAAACCCCACAAAATCACACAACACTCCTGTAGTTCTATGTTGACACGAGAAAAAAACTTCAAAGCAATAAGAGGCAATGGATATTGTTTCGTCCCTGAAGATGGGACATTCCCTACCGAAAACCATCATGCTTTTTGTGAGAAGCTCCGGTTTGTGAGAAGCATATACCCAAACCTGCCCCAAATGGGACAAAATTTTTACCACGGCATGTTGATGCCGCTCCATGATAGCATGCCAAGTTTCATGAATTTCAGAATAGTTTTGGATTTACTAGAATTTAAAAACCAGGCATCTCAATGTTATGCCGGCAATCAACGGTGCTATGGTGTTTGAAATTCATTCACATTTCTTGCATGGGACATAAGCATGCACCCAAGGACACAGATTATATTTTTCAACCAATTTATATGAAGTGGCGCATGCGCATGTAGTTCAAATTTGAATTATTCACATAAATGCATTGAAAACTCAGTTAATGCATAAAAATGTCCAAACGAACCCCGAAAAATCACAAAAATTCACACAAAACTCCTATTGTTCTATGTTGACACAAGAAAAAAACTTCAAAGCAATAAGAGGCAATGGATATCGTTTCGTCCCAAAGGTGGCACGTTCCCTACCAAAAACCATCTTGCTTGTTGTGAGAAGCATATACCCAAACCTGCCCCAAATGGGACAAAATTTGTACCACGGCATGTTGATGCCGCTCCATGATAGAATGCCAAGTTTCAAGAATTTCAGAAGAGTTTTGGATTTACTAGAATTTAAAAACCAGGCATCTCAATGTTTTTCCGGCAATCAACGCTGCCACGGTGTTTGAAATTCATTCCCATTTCTTGCATGGGCCTAAGCATGCAGCCAAGGACACAGATTTGATTTTTCAACCAATTTATATCTACTGAAGCATGCGCATGTAGTTCAAATTTGGATTATGCACATAAATGCATTGAAAACTCACTCAATGCATAAAAATGTCCAAACGAACCCCGAAAAATCACAAAAATTCACACAACACTCCTGTTGTTCCATGTTGACACGAGAAAAAAA
>NW_025228615.1:0-35439 GCF_018294505.1 Triticum aestivum | reverse complement strand
AGCACTCCTGTTGTTCTATGTTGACACGGCAAAAAAACTTGAAAGCAATAAGAGGCAATGGATATCGTTTCGTCCCTGAAGGTGGGAGGTTCCCTAGCGAAAACCGTCATGCTTGTTGTGAGAAGCTCCGGTTTGTGAGAAGCATGATGCCCAAACCTGCCCCAAATGGGACAAAATTTGTACCACGGCATGTTGATGCCACTCCATGATAGCATGCCAAGTTTCATGAATTTCAGAATAGTTTTGGATTTACTAGAATTTAGAAACCAGGCATCTCAATGTTTTGCCGGCAATCATCGGTGCCATGGTGTTTGAAATTCATTCCCATTTCTTGCATGGGACCTAAGCATGCACCCGAGGACACAGATTTGATTTTTCAACCAATTTATATGCACTTGAGCATGCGCATGTAGTTCAAATTTGAACTATGCACATAAATGCATTGACAACTCAGTTAATGCATAAAAATGTCCAAATGAACCCCGAAAAATCACAAAAATTCACACAACACTCCTGTTGTTCTATGTTGACACAAGAAAAAAACTTCAAAGCAATAAGAGGCGATGGATATCGTTTCGTCCCCAAAGGTGGGACGTTCCCTACCGAAAACCATCATGATTTTTGTGAGAAGCATATACCCAAACCTGCCCCAAATGGGACAAAATTTGTACCATGGCATGTTGATGCCGCTCCATGATAGCATGCCAAGTTTCATGAATTTCATACGAGTTTTGGATTTACTAGAATTTAAAAACTAGGCATTTCAATGTTTTGCCGGCAATCAACGGTGCCATGGTGTTTGAAATTCATTCCCATTTCTTGCATGGGACCTAAGCATGCACCGAAGGACACAGATTTGATTTATCAACCAATTTATATGCAGTGGAGCATGCGCATGTAGTTAAAATTTGAATTACGCACATAAATGCATTGAAAACTCAGTAAATGCGTAAAAATGTCCAAACGAACCCCGAAAAATCACAAAAATTCACACAACACTCCTGTTGTTCTATGTTGACACGAGGAAAAAACTTGAAAGCAATAAGAGGCAATGGATATCGTTTCGTCCTTGAAGGTGGGACGTTCCGTACCGAAAACCATCATGCTTGTTGTGAGAAGCTCCGGTTTGTGAGAAGCATATACCCAAACCTGCCCCAAATGGGACAAAATCTGTACCACGGCATGTTGATACCGCTCCATGAAAGCATGCCAAGTTTCATGAATTTCAGACGAGTTTTGGATTTACTAGAATTTAAAAACCAGGCATCTCAATGTTTTGCCGGCAATCAACGGTGCCATGGTGTTTCAAATTCATTCCTATTTCTTGCATTGGACCTAAGCATGCACCCAAGGACACTGATTTCATTTTTCAACCAATTTATATGCACTGGAGCATGCACATGTAGTTCAAATTTGAATTATGCACATATAATCATAAATGCATTGAAAACTCAGTTGATGCATAAAAATGTCCAAACGAACCCCGAAAAATCACAAAAATTCACACAACACTCCTGTTGTTCTATGTTGACACGGGAAAAAACATGAAAGCAATAAGAGGCAATGGATATCGTTTTGTCCCCAAAGGCGGGACGTTCCCTACCGAAAACCATCATGCTTGTTGTGAGAAGCTCCGGTTTGTGAGAAGCATGATGCCCAAACCTGCCCCAAGTGGGACAAAATTTGTACAAGGCATGTTGATGCCGCTCCATGATAGCATGCCAAGTTTCATTAATTTCATACAAGTTATGGATTTATAAGAATTTAAAAACCAGGCATCTCAATGTTTTGCCGGCAATCAACGGTGCCATGGTGTTTGAAATTCATTCCCATTTCTTGCATGGGACCTAAGAATGCACCCAAGGACACATATTTGATTTTTCAACCAATTTATATGCACTGGAGCATGCGTATGTAGTTCAAATTTGAATTATGCACATAAATGCATTGAAAACTCACTTAATGCATAAAAATGTCCAAAGAAACCCCAAAAAATCACAAAAATTCACACAACACTCCTGTTGTTCAATGTTGACACGAGAAAAAAACTTCAAAGCAATAAGAGGCAATGGATATCGTTTCGTCCCTGAAGGTGGGACGTTCCCTACCGAAAACCATCATGCTTTTTGTGAGAAATTTCGGTTTGTGAGAAGCATATACCCAAACCTGCCCCAAATGGGACAAAATTTTTACCTCGGCATGTTGATGCCGCTCCATGATAGCATGCCAAGTTTCATGAATTTCATACGAGTTTTGGATTTACTAGAATTTAAAAACCAGGCATCTCAATGTTATGCCGGCAATCAACGGTGCCATGGTGTTTGAAATTCATTCCCATTTTTTGCATGGGACACAAGCATGCACCCAAGGACACAGATTTGATTTTTTCAACCAATTTATATGAAGTGGAGCATGCGCATGTAGTTCAAATTTGAATTATTCACATAAATGCATTGAAAACTCAGTTAATACATAAAATGTCCAAACGAACCCCGAAAAATCACAAAAATTCACACAACACTCCTGTTGTTCTATGTTGACACAAGTAAAAAACTTCAAAGCAATAAGAGGCAATGGATATCGTTTCGTCCCAAAGGAGGCACGTTCCCTACCAAAAACCATCATGCTTGTTGTGAGAAGCTCCGGTTTGTGAGAAGCATATACCCAAACCTGCCCCAAATGGGACAAAATTTGTACCACGGCATGTTGATGCCGCTCCATGATAGCATGCCAAGTTTCATGAATTTCAGAAGAGTTTTGGATTTACTAGAATTGAAAAACCAGGCATCTCAATGTTTTGCCGGCAATCAACGCTGCCATGGTGTTTGAAAATCATTCCCATTTCTTGCATGGGCCTAAGCATGTACCCAAGGACACAGATTTCATTTTTCAACCAATTTATATGCACTGGAGCATGCGCATGTAGTTCAAATTTGGATTATGCACATAAATGCATTGAAAACTCAATTAATGCATAAAAATGTCCAAACGAACCCCGAAAAATCACAAAAATTCACACAGCACTCCTGTTGTTCTATGTTGACACGAGAAAAAAACTTGAAAGCAATAAGAGGCAATGGATATTGTTTCGTCCCTGAAGGTGGGACGTTCCCTACCGAAAACCATCATGCTTGTTGTGAGAAGCTCCTGTTTGTGAGAAGGATGATGCCCAAACCTGCCCCAAATGGGACAAAATTTGTACCACGACATGTTGATGCCGCTCCATGATAGCATGCCAAGTTTCAGGAATTTGAGACGAGTTTTGGATTTACTAGAATTTAAAAACCAGGCATCTCAATGTTATGCCGGCAATCAACATTGCCATGGTGTTTGAAATTCATTCCCATTTCTTGCATGGGACATAAGCATGCACCCAAGGACACAGATTTGATTTTTCAACCAATTTATATGCACTAGAGCATGCGCATGTAGTTCCAAATTGAATTATTCACATAAATGCATTGAAAACTCAGATAATGCATAAAAATGTCCTAACGAACCCCGAAAAATCACAAAAATTCACACAACACTCCTGTCGTTCTATGTTGACACGAGAAAAAAACTTGAAATAAATAAGAGGCAATGGATATTGTTTCGTCCCTGAAGGTGGGACGTTCCATACCGAAAACCATCATGCTTGTTGTGAGAAGCTCCGGTTTGTGAGAAGCATATACCCAAACCTGCCCCAAATGGGACAAAATTTGTACCACGGCATGTTGATGCCGCTCCATGAAAGCATGCCAAGTTTCATGAATTTCATACGAGTTTTGGATTTACTAGAATTTAAAACCAGGCATCTCAATGTTTTGCCGGCAATCATCGGTGCCATGGTGTTTGAAATTCATTCCCATTTCTTGCATGGGCCTAAGCATGCACCCAACGACACAGATTTAATTTTTCAACCAATTTATATGCACTGGAGCATGCGCATCTAGTTCAAATTTGAACTATGCTCATAAATGCATTGAAAACTCAGTTAATGCATAAAATTGTCCAGACGAACCCCGAAAAATCACAAAAATTCACACAGCACTCCTGTTGTTCTATGTTGACACGAGAAAAAAAGTTGAAAGCAATAAGAGGCAATGGATATTGTTTCATCCCTGAAGGTGGGACGTTCCCTACCGAAAACCATCATGCTTGTTGTGAGAGCTCCTGTTTGTGAGAAGGATGATGCCCAAACCTGCCCCAAATGGGACAAAATTTGTACCACGGCATGTTGATGCCGCTCCATGATAGCATGCCAAGTTTCATGAATTTCATACGAGTTTTGGATTTACTAGAATTTAAAAACCAGGCATCTCAATGTTTTGCCGGCAATCAACGGTGCCATGGTGTTTGAAATTCATTCCCATTTCTTGCATGGGACCTAAGCATGCACGCAAGGACACAGATTTGATTTTTCAACCAATTTATATCCACTGGAGAATGCGCATGTAGTTGAAATTTGAATTACGCACATAAATGCATTGAAAACTCACTTCATGCATAAAAATGTCCAAACGAACCCCGAAAAATCACAAAAATTCACACAACACTCCTGTTGTTCCATGTTGACACGAGAAAAAAACTTGAAAGCAATAAGAGGGAATGGATATCGTTTCGTCCCTAAAGGTGGGACGTTCCCTACCGAAAACCATCATGCTTGTTGTGAGATGCTCCGGTTTGTGAGAAGCATATACCCAAACCTGCCCCAAATTGGACAAAATTTGTACCACGGCATGTTGATGCCGCTCCATGAAAGCATGCCAAGTTTCATGAATTTCAGACGAGTTTTGGATTTACTAGAATTTAAAAACCAGGCATCTCAATGTTTTGCCGGCAATCAACGGTGCCATGGTGTTTGAAATTCATTCCTATTTCTTGCATGGGACCTAAGCATGCACGCAAGGACACAAATTTAATTTGTCAACCAATTTATATGCACTAGAGCATGCGCATGTAGTTCAAATTTGAATTATGCACATAAAATCATAAATGCATTGAAACTCAGTTGATGCATAAAAATGTCCAAACGAACCCCGAGATATCACAAAAATTCACACAACACTCCTGTTGTTCCATGTAGACACGAGAAAAAAACTTCAAAGCAATAAGAGGCAATGGATATCGTTTCGTCCCCAAAGGTGGGACGTTCCCTACCAAAAACCATCATGCTTCTTGTGAGAAGCTCCAGTTTGTGAGAAGCATATACCCAAACCTGCCCCAAATGGGACAAAATTTGTACCACGGCATGTTGATGCCGCTCCATGATAGCATGCCAAGTTTCATGAATTTCATACGAGTTCTGGATTTACAAGAATTTAAAAACCAGGCATCTCAATGTTTTGCCGGCAATCAACGGTGCCATGGTATTTGAAATTCTTTCCCATTTCTTGCCTGGGACCTAAGCATGCACCGAAGGACACTGATTTGATTTTTCAACCAATTTATATGCACTGGAGCATGCGCATGTAGTTCAAATTTGAATTATGCACATAAATGCATTGAAAACTCACTTAATGCATAAAAATGACCAAACAAACCCCAAAAAATCAAAAAAATTCACACAACACTCCTGTTGTTCTATGTTGACATGAGAAAAAAAACTTCAAAGCAATAAGAGGCAATGGATATCGTTTCGTCCCTGAAGGTGGGACGTTCCCTACCGAAAACCATCATGCTTTTTGTGAGAAGCTCCGGTTTGTGAGAAGCATACACCCAAACCTGCCCCAAATGGGACAAAATTTGTACCACGGCATGTTGATGCCGCTCCATGAAAGCATGCCAAGTTTTATGAATTTCAGACGAGTTTTGGATTTACTAGAATTTAAAAACCAGGCATCTCAATGTTTTGCCGGCAATCAACGGTGCCATGGTGTTTGAAATTCATTCCTATTTCTTGCATGGGACCTAAGCATGCACCCAAGGACACAGATTTGATTTTTCAACTAATTTATATGCACTGGAGCATGCGCATGTAGTTCAAATTTGAATTATGCACATAAAATTATAAATGCATTGAAACTCAGTTGATGCATAAAAATGTCCAAACGAACCCCGAAAAATCACAAAAATTCACACATCACTCCTGTTGTTCCATGTTGACACGAGAAAAATACTTCAAAGCAATAAGAGGCAATGGATATCGTTTCGTCCCCAAAGGTGGGACGTTCCCTACCGAAAACCATCATGCTTGTTGTGAGAAGCTCCGGTTTGTGAGAAGCATATACCCAAACCTGCCCCAAATGGGACAAAATTTGTACCGCGGCATGTTGATGCCGCTCCATGATAGCATGCCAAGTTTCATGAATTTCATACGAGTTCTGGATTTACAAGAATTTAAAAACCAGGCATCTCAATGTTTTGCCGGCAATCAACGGTGCCATGGTGTTTGAAATTCATTCCCATTTCTTGCATGGGACATAAGCATGCACCCAAGGACACAGATTTGATTTTTCAACCAATTTATATGCAGTGGAGCATGCGCATGTAGTTCAAATTTGAATTATTCACATAAATGCATTGAAAACTCAGCTAATGCATAAAAATGTCAAAACGAACCCCGAAAAATCAAAAAAATTCACACAACACTCCTGTTGTTCTTTGTTGACACAAGAAAAAAACTTCCAAGCAATAATAGGCAATGGATATCGTTTCGTCCCAAAGGAGGCACGTTCCCTACCAAAAACCATCATGCTTGTTGTGAGAAGCTCCGGTTTGTGAGAAGCATATACCCAAACCTGCACCAAATGGGACAAAATTTGTACCACGACATGTTGATGCCGCTCCATGATAGCATGCCAAGTTTCATGAATTTCAGAAGAGTTTTGGATTTACTAGAATTTAAAAACCAGGCATCTCAATGTTTTGCCGGCAATCAACGCTGCCATGGTGTTTGAAATTCATTCCCATTTGTTGCATGGGCCTAAGCATGCACCCAAGGACACAGATTGGATTTTTGAACCAATTTATATGCACTAGAGCATGCGCATGTAGTTCAAATTTGGATTATGCACATAAATGCATTGAAAACTTAGTTAATACATAAAAATGTCCAAACGAACCCCGAAAAATCACAAAAATTCACACAACACTCCTGTTGTTCCATGTTGACATGAGAAAAAAACTTCAAAGCAATAAGAGGCAATGGATATCGTTTCGTCCCTGAAGGTGGGACGTTCCCTACCGAAACCATCATGCTTGTTGTGAGAAGCTCCGGTTTGTGAGAATCGTATACCCAAACCTGCCCCAAATGGGACAAAATTTGTACCACGGCATGTTGATGCCGCTCCATGATAGCATGCCAAGTTTCATGAATTTTTGAATAGTTTTGGATTTACTAGAATTTAAAAACCAGGCATCTCAATGTTTTGCCGGCAATCATCGGTGCCATGGTGTTTGAAATTCATTCCCACTTCTTGCATGGGACATAAGCATGCACCCAAGGACACAGATTTGATTTTTCAACCAATTTATATGCAGTGGAGCATGCGCATGTAGTTCAAATTTGAATTATTCACATAAATGCATTGAAAACTCAGTTAATGCATAAAAATGTCCAAACGAACCCCAAAAAATCACAAAAATTCACACAACACTCCTGTTGTTCTATGTTGACACGAGAAAAAAACTTGAAAGCAATAAGAGGCAATGGATATCGTTTCGTCCCTGAAGGTGGGACGTTCCCTACCGAAAACCATCATGCTTTTTGTGAGAAGCTCCGGTTTGTGAGAAGCATATACCGAAACCTGCCCCAAATGGGACAAAAATTTTACCACGGCATGTTGATGCCGCTCCATGATAGCATGCCAAGTTTTATGAATTTCATACGAGTTTTGGATTTACTAGAATTTGAAAACCAGGCATCTCAATGTTATCCCGGCAATCAACGGTGCCATGGTGTTTGAAATTCATTCCCATTTCTTGCATGGGACATAAGCATGCACCCAAGGACACAGATTTGATTTTGCAACAAATTCATATGCACTAAAGCATGCGCATGTAGTTCAAATTTGAATTATTCACATAAATGCATTGAAAACTCGGTTAATGCATAAAAATGTAAAAACGAACCCCGAAAAATCACAAAAATTCACACAACACTCCTGTTGTTCTATGTTGACACAAGAAAAAAACTTCAAAGCAATAAGAGGCAACGGATATCATTTCGTCCCCAAAGGTGGGACGTTCCCTACAAAAAACCATCATGCTTGTTGTGAGAAGCTCCGGTTTGTGAGAAGCATATACCCAAACCTGCCCCAAATGGGACAAAATTTGTACCACGGCATGTTGATGCCGCTCCATGATAGCATGCCAAGTTTCATGAATTTCAGAATAGTTTTGGATTTACTAGAATTTAAAAAACAGGCATCTCAATGTTTTGCTGGCAATCATCGGTGCCATGGTGTTTGAAATTCATTCCCAATTCTTGCATGGGCCTAAGCATGCACCCAAGGACACAGGTTTAATTTTTCAACCAATTTATATGCACTGGAGCATGTGCATGTAGTTCAAATTTGAACTATGCACATAAATGCATTGAAAACTCAGTTAATGCATAAAAATGTCCAAACGAACCCCGAAAAATCACAAAAATTCACACAGCACTCCTGTTGTCCTATGTTGACACAAGAAAAAAAGAAAGCAATAAGAGGCAATGGATATCGTTTCGTCCCTGAAGGTGGGACGTTCCCTACCGTAAACCATCATGCTTGTTGTGAGAAGCTCCGGTTTGTGAGAAGCATGATGCCCAAACCTGCCCCAAATGGGACAAAATTTGTACCTGGGCATGTTGATGCTGCTCCATGATAGCATGCCAAATTTCATGAATTTCAGACGAGTTTTGGATTTACTAGAATTTAAAAACCATGCATCTCAATGTTATGTCGGCAATCAACGGTGCCATGGTGTTTGAAATTCATTCCCATTTCTTGCATGGGACATAAGCATGCACCCAAGGACACAGATTTGATTTTTCAACCAATTTATATGCACTGGAGCATGCGCATGTAGTTCCAATTTGAATTATTCACATAAATGCATTGAAAACTCAGCGGATGCACAAAAATGTCCAAACGAACCCCAAAAATCACAAAAATTCACATAACACTCATGTTGTTCTATGTTGACACGAGAAAAAAACTTGAAACCAATAAGAGGCAATGGATATCGTTTCGTCCCTGAAGGTGGGACGGTCCATACCGAAAACCATCATGCTTGTTGTGAGAAGCTCCGTTTTGTGAGAAGCATATACCCAAACCTGCCCCAAATGGGACAAAATTTGTACCACGGCATGTTAATGCCGCTCCAAGAAAGCATGCCAAGTTTCATGAATTTCATACGAGTTCTGGATTTACTAGAATTTAAAAACCAGGCATCTCAATGTTTTGCCGGCAATCAACGCTGCCATGGTGTATGAAAGTCATTCCTATTTCTTGCATGGGACCTAAGCATGCACCCAAGGACACAGATTTGATTTTTCAACCAATTTATATGCACTGGAGCATGCGCATGTAGTTCAAATTTGAATTATGCACATAAAATCATAAATGCATTGAAAACTCAGTTGATGCATAAAAATGTCCAAACGAACCCCGAAAAATCACAAAAATTCACACAACACTCCTGTTGTTCTATGTTGACACGAGAAAAAAAACTTGAAAGCAATACGAGGCAATGGATATCGTTTCGTCCCTGAAGGTGGGACGTTCCCTACCGAAAACCATCATGCTTGTTGTGAGAAGCTCCGGTTTGTGAGAAGCGTATACCCAAACCTACCCCAAATAGGACAATATTTGTACCACGACATGTTGATGCCGCTCCATGATAGCATGCCAAGTTTCATGAATTTCATACGAGTTCTGGATTTACTAGAATTTAAAAACTAGGAATTTCAATGTTTTGCCGGCAATCAACGGTGCCATGGTGTTTGAAATTCATTCCCATTTCTTGAATGGGACCTAAGCATGCACCCAAGGACACAGATTTGATTTTTCAACCAATTTATATGCACTGGAGCATGCGCATGTAGTTAAAATTTGAATTACGCACATAAATGCATTGAAAACTCACTTAATGCATAAAAATGTCCAAACAAACCCCAAAAAATCACACAACACTACTGTAGTTCTATGTTGACACGAGAAAAAAACTTCAATGCAATAAGAGGCAATGGATATCGTTTCGTCCCTGAAGATGGAACGTTCCCTACCGAAAACCATCATGATTCTTGTGAGAAGCTCCGGTTTGTGAGAAGCATATACCCAAACCTGCCCCAAATGGGACAAAAAATTTGCCACGGCATGTTGATGCCGCTCCATGATAGCATGCCAAGTTTCAAGAATTTCAGAGAAGTTTTGGATTTACTAGAATTTAAAAACCAGGCATCTCAATGTTTTGCCGGCAATCAACGCTGCCATGGAGTTTGAAATTCATTCCCATTTCTTGCATGGGCCTAAGCATGCAGACAAGGACACAGATTTGATTTTTCAACCAATTTATATATACTGAAGAATGCGCATGTACAAATTTGGATTATGCACATAAATGCATTGAAAACTCACTGAATGCATAAAAATGTCCAAACGAACCCCGAAAAATCACAAAAAATCACACAACACCCCTGTTGTTCCATGTTGACACGAGAAAAAAACTTGAAAGCAATAAGAGGCAATGGATATCGTTTCGTCCCTGAAGGTGGGATGTTCCCTACCGAAAACCATCATGCTTGTTGTGAGAAGCTCCGGTTTGTGAGAAGCATATACCCAAACCTGCCCCAAATGGGACAAAATTTGTACCACGGCATGTTGATGCCGCTCCATGATAGCATGCCAAGTTTCATGAATTTCAGAATAGTTTTGGATTTACTAGAATTTAAAAACCAGGCATCTCAATGTTTTGCGGGCAATCATCGGTGCCATGGTGTTTGAAATTCATTCCCATTTCTTGCATGGGACATAAGCATGCACCCAAGGACACAGATTTGATTTTTCCACCAATTTAAATGCACTGGAGCATGCGCATATAGTTCCAATTTGAATTATTCACATAAATGCATTGAAAACTCAGCTAATGCATAAAAATGACCAAACAAACCCCGAAAAATCACAAAAATTCACACAACACTCCTGTTGTTCTATGTTGACACGAGAAAAAAACTTGAAAGCAGTAAGAGGCAATGGATATCGTTTCGTCCCCAAAGGTGGGACGTTCCCTACCGAAAACCATCGTGCTTGTTGTGAGAAGCTCCGGTTTGTGAGAAGCGTATACCCAAACCTGCCCCAAATGGGACAATATTTGTACCACGGCATGTTGATGCCGCTCCATGATAGCATGCCAAGTTTCATGAATTTTATACGAGTTCTGGATTTACTAGAATTTAAAAACCAGGCATCTTAATGTTTTGCCGGCAATCAACGGTGCCATGGTGTTTGAAATTCATTCCCATTTCTTGCATGGGACCTAAGCATGCACCCAAGGACACAGATTTGATTTTTCACCCAATTTATATGCACTGGAGCATGCGCATGTAGTTCAAATTTGAATTATGCACATAAATGCATTGAAAACTCACTTAATGCATAAAAATGTCCAAACAAACCCCACAAAATCACACAACACTCATGTAGTTCTATGTTGACACGAGAAAAAAACTTCAAAGCAATAAGAGGCAATGGATATTGTTTCGTCCCTGAAGGTGGGATGTTCCCTACCGAAAACCATCATGCTTTTTGTGAGAAGCTCCGGTTTGTGAGAAGCATATACCCAAACCTGCCCCAAATGGGACAAAAATTTTACCACGGCATGTTGATGCCGCTCCATGATAGCATGCCAAGTTTCATGAATTTCAGAATAGTTTTGGATTTACTAGAATTTAAAAACCAGGCATCTCAATGTTATGCCGGCAATCAACGGTGCTATGGTGTTTGAAATTCATTCACATTTCTTGCATGGGACATAAGCATGCACCCAAGGACACAGATTATATTTTTCAACCAATTTATATGCAGTGGCGCATGCGCATGTAGTTCAAATTTGAATTATTCACATAAATGCATTGAAAACTCAGTTAATGCATAAAAATGTCCAAACGAACCCCGAAAAATCACAAAAATTCACACAAAACTCCTATTGTTCTATGTTGACACAAGAAAAAAACTTCAAAGCAATAAGAGGCAATGGATATCGTTTCGTCCCAAAGGTGGCACGTTCCCTACCAAAAACCATCTTGCTTGTTGTGAGAAGCATATACCCAAACCTGCCCCAAATGGGACAAAATTTGTACCACGGCATGTTGATGCCGCTCCATGATAGAATGCCAAGTTTCAAGAATTTCAGAAGAGTTTTGGATTTACTAGAATTTAAAAACCAGGCATCTCAATGTTTTTCCGGCAATCAACGCTGCCACGGTGTTTGAAATTCATTCCCATTTCTTGCATGGGCCTAAGCATGCAACCAAGGACAAAGATTTGATTTTTCAACCAATTTATATCTACTGAAGCATGCGCATGTAGTTCAAATTTTGATTATGCACATAAATGCATTGAAAACTCACTTAATGCATAAAAATGTCCAAACGAACCCCGAAAAATCACAAAAATTCACACAACACTCCTGTTGTTCCATGTTGACACGAGAAAAAAACTTCAAAGCAATAAGAGGCAATGGATATTGTTTCGTCCCTGAAGGTGGGATGTTCCCTACCGAAAACCATCATGCTTGTTGTGAGAAGCTCCGGTTTGTGAGAAGCATATACCCAAACCTGCCCCAAATGGGACAAAATTTGTACCACGGCATGTTGATGCCGCTCCATGATAGCATGCCAAGTTTCATGAATTTCAGAATAGTTTTGGATTTACTAGAATTTAAAAACCAGGCACCTCAATGTTTTGCCGGCAATCATCGGTGCCATGGTGTTTGAAATTCATTCCCATTTCTTGCATGGGACATAAGCATGCACCCAAGGACACAGATTTGATTTTTCAACCAATTTAAATGCACTGGAGCATGCGCATATAGTTCCAATTTGAATTATTCACATAAATGCATTGAAAACTCAGCTAATGCATAAAAATGTCCAAACAAACCCCGAAAAATCACAAAAATTCACACAACACTCCTGTTGTTCTATGTTGACACGAGAAAAAAACTTGAAAGCAATAAGAGGCAATGGATATCGTTTCGTACCCAAAGGTGGGACGTTCCCTACCGAAAACCATCGTGCTTGTTGTGAGAAGCTCCGGTTCATGAGAAGCATATATACCCAAACCTGCCCCAAATGGGACAAAATTTGTACCACGGCATGTTGATGCCGCTCCATGATAGGATGCCAAGTTTCATGAATTTCAGACGATTTTGGATTTACTAGAATTAAAAAACCTGGCATCTCAATGTTTTGCCGGCAATCAACGGTGCCATGGTGTTTGAAATTCATTCCTATTTCTTGCATGGGACCTAAGCATGCACCCAAGGACACAGATTTGATTTTTCAACCAATTTATATGCACTGGAGCATGCGGATCTAGTTCAAATTTTAATTATACACATAAAATCATAAATGCATTGAAAACTCAGTTAATGCATAAAAATGTCCAAACGAACCCCGAAAAATCACAAAAATTCACACAACACTCCTGTTCTTCTATGTTGACGCGAGAAAAAAACTTCAAAGCAATAAGAGGCAATGGATATCGTTTCGTCCCCAAAGGTGGGACGTTCCCTACCGAAAACCATCATGCTTGTTGTGAGAAGCTCCGGTTTGTGAGAAGCATATACCCAAACCTGCCCCAAATGGGACAAAATTTGTACCACGCCATGTTGATGCCGCTCCATGATAGCATGCCAAGTTTCATGAATTTCATACGAGTTCTGGATTTACTAGAATTTAAAAACCGGGCATCTCAATGTTATGCCGGCAATCAATGGTGCCATGGTGTTTGAAATTCATTCCCATTTCTTGCATGGGACATAAGCATGCACCCTAGGACACAGATTTGATTTTTCAACCAATTTATATGCAGTGGAGCATGCGCATGTAGTTCAATTTTGAATTATTCACATAAATGCATTGAAAACTCAGTTAATGCATAAAAATGTCAAAACGAACCCCGAAAAATCAAAAAAATTCACACAACACTCTTGTTGTTCTATGTTGACACGAGAAAAAAACATCAAAGCAATAAGAGGCAATGGATATCGTTTCGTCCCCAAAGGTGGGACGTTCCCTACCGAAAACCATCATGCTTTTTGTGAGAAGCTCCAGTTTGTGAGAAGCATATACCAAAACCTGCCCCAAATGGGACAAAATGTGTGCCATGGCATGTTGATGCCGCTCCATGCTAGCATGCCAAGTTTCATGAATTTCATATGAGTTTTGGATTTACTAGAATTTAAAAACTAGGCATTTCAATGTTTTGCCGGCAATCAACGGTGCCATGGTGTTTGAAATTCATTCCCATTTCTTGCATGGGACCTAAGCATGCACCCAAGGACACAGATTTGATTTTTCAACCGATTTATATGCACTGGAGCATGCGCATGTAGTTAAAATTTGAATTATGCACATAAATGCATTGAAAACTCACTTAATGCATAAAAATGTCCAAACGAACCCGAAAAATCACAAAAATTCACACAACACTCCTGTGGTTCTATGTTGACATGAGAAAAAAACTTGAAAGCAATAAGAGGCAATGGATATCGTTTCGTCCCAAAGGTGGCACGTTCCCTACCAAAAACCATCATGCTTGTTGTGAGAAGCTCCGGTTTGTGAGAAGCATATACCCAAACCTGCCCCAAATGGGACAAAAAATTTACCTCGGCAGGTTGATGCCGCTCCATGATAGCATGCCAAGTTTCATGAATTTCAGACGAGTTTTGGATTTACTAGAATTTAAAAACCAGGCATCTCAATGTTTTGCTGGCAATCAACGGTGCCATGGTGTTTGAAATTCATTCCTATTTCTTGCATGGGACCTAAGCATGCACCCAAGGACACAGATTTGATTTTTCAACCAATTTATATGCACTGGAGCATGCGCATGTAGTTCAAATTTGAATTATGCACATAAATCATAAATGCATTGAAAACTCAGTTGATGCATAAAAATGTCCAAACGAACCCCGAAAAATCACAAAAATTCACACAACACTCCTGTTGTTCTATGTTGGCACGAGAAACAAACATGAAAGCACTAAGAGGCAATGGATATCGTTTCGTCCCCAAAGGTGGGACGTTCCCTACCGAAAACCATCATGCTTGTTGTGAGAAGCTCTGGTTTGTGAGAAACATATACCTAAACCTGCCCCAAATGGGACAAAATTTGTACCACGGCATGTTGATGCCGCTCCATGATAGCATGCCAAGTTTCATGAATTTCATACGAGTTCTGGATTTACAAGAATTTAAAAACCAGGCATCTCAATGTTTTGCCGGAAATAAACGGTGCCATGGTGTTTGAAATTCATTCCCATTTCTTGCATGGGACCTAAGCATGCACCCAGGGACACAGATTTGATTTTTCAACCAATTTATATGCACTGGAGCATGCGCATGTAGTTCAAATTTGAATTATGCACATAAATGCATTGAAAACTCACTTAATGCGTAAAAATGTCCAAACAAACACCAAAAAATCACACAACACTCCTGTTGTTCTATGTTGACATGAGAAAAAAACTTCAAAGAAATAAGAGGCAATGGATATCGTTTCGTCCCTGAAGGTGGGACGTTCCCTACCAAAAACCATCATGCATGTTGTGAGAAGCTCCGGTTTGTGAGAAGCATATACCCAAACCTGCCCCAAATGGGACAAAAAATTTACCTCGGCAGGTTGATGCCGCTCCATGATAGCATGCCAAGTTTCATGAATTTCAGACGAGTTTTGGATTTACTAGAATTTAAAAACCAGGCATCTCAATGTTTTGCTGGCAATCAACGGTGCCATGGTGTTTGAAATTCATTCCTATTTCTTGCATGGGACCTAAGCATGCACCCAAGGACACAGATTTGATTTTTCAACCAATTTATATGCACTGGAGCATGCGCATGTAGTTCAAATTTGAATTATGCACATAAATCATAAATGCATTGAAAACTCAGTTGATGCATAAAAATGTCCAAACGAACCCCGAAAAATCACAAAAATTCACACAACACTCCTGTTGTTCTATGTTGGCACGAGAAACAAACATGAAAGCACTAAGAGGCAATGGATATCGTTTCGTCCCCAAAGGTGGGACGTTCCCTACCGAAAACCATCATGCTTGTTGTGAGAAGCTCTGGTTTGTGAGAAACATATACCTAAACCTGCCCCAAATGGGACAAAATTTGTACCACGGCATGTTGATGCCGCTCCATGATAGCATGCCAAGTTTCATGAATTTCATACGAGTTCTGGATTTACAAGAATTTAAAAACCAGGCATTTCAATGTTTTGCCGGAAATAAACGGTGCCATGGTGTTTGAAATTCATTCCCATTTCTTGCATGGGACCTAAGCATGCACCCAGGGACACAGATTTGATTTTTCAACCAATTTATATGCACTGGAGCATGCGCATGTAGTTCAAATTTGAATTATGCACATAAATGCATTGAAAACTCACTTAATGCGTAAAAATGTCCAAACAAACACCAAAAAATCACACAACACTCCTGTTGTTCTATGTTGACATGAGAAAAAAACTTCAAAGAAATAAGAGGCAATGGATATCGTTTCGTCCCTGAAGGTGGGACGTTCCCTACCAAAAACCATCATGCATGTTGTGAGAAGCTCCGGTTTGTGAGAAGCATATACCCAAACATGCCCCAAATGGGACAAAATTTGTACCACGGCATGTTGATGCCGCTCCATGATAGCATGCCAAGTTTCATGAATTTCATACGAGTTTTGGATTTACTAGAATTGAAAAACCAGGCATCTCAATGTTATGCCGGCAATCAACGGTGCCATGGTGTTTGAAATTCATTCCCATTTCTTGCATGGGACATAAGCATGCACCCAAGGACACAGATTTGATTTTTCACCCAATTTATATGCACTGGAGCATGCGCATGTAGTTCAAATTTGAATTATGCACATAAATGCATTGAAAACTCAGCTAATGCATAAAAATGACCAAACAAACCCCGAAAAATCACAAAAATTCACACAACACTCCTGTTGTTCTATGTTGACACGAGAAAAAAACTTGAAAGCAATAAGAGGCAATGGATATCGTTTCGTCCCCAAAGGTGGGACGTTCCCTACCGAAAACCATCGTGCTTGTTGTGAGAAGCTCCGGTTTGTGAGAAGCGTATACCCAAACCTGCCCCAAATGGGACAATATTTGTACCACGGCATGTTGATGCCGCTCCATGATAGCATGCCGAGTTTCATGAATTTTATACGAGTTCTGGATTTACTAGAATTTAAAAACCAGGCATCTTCATGTTTTGCCGGCAATCAACGGTGCCATGGTGTTTGAAATTCATTCCCATTTCTTGCATGGGACCTAAGCATGCACCCAAGGACACAGATTTGATTTTTCACCCAATTTATATGCACTGGAGCATGCGCATGTAGTTCAAATTTGAATTATGCACATAAATGCATTGAAAACTCACTTAATGCATAAAAATGTCCAAACAAACCCCACAAAATCACACAACACTCCTGTAGTTCTATGTTGACACGAGAAAAAAACTTCAAAGCAATAAGAGGCAATGGATATTGTTTCGTCCCTGAAGATGGGACGTTCCCTACCGAAAACCATCATGCTTTTTGTGAGAAGCTCCGGTTTGTGAGAAGCATATACCCAAACCTGCCCCAAATGGGACAAAAATTTTACCATGGCATGTTGATGCCGCTCCATGATAGCATGCCAAGTTTCATGAATTTCAGAATAGTTTTGGATTTACTAGAATTTAAAAACCAGGCATCTCAATGTTATGCCGGCAATCAACGGTGCTGTGGTGTTTGAAATTCATTCACATTTCTTGCATGGGACATAAGCATGCACCCAAGGACACAGATTATATTTTTCAACCAATTTATATGCAGTGGCGCATGCGCATGTAGTTCAAATTTGAATTATTCACATAAATGCATTGAAAACTCAGTTAATGCATAAAAATGTCCAAACGAACCCCGAAAAATCACAAAAATTCACACAAAACTCCTATTGTTCTATGATGACACAAGAAAAAAACTTCAAAGCAATAAGAGGCAATGGATATCGTTTCGTCCCAAAGGTGGCAGGTTCCCTACCAAAAACCATCTAGCTTGTTGTGAGAAGCATATACCCAAACCTGCCCCAAATGGGACAAAATTTGTACCACGGCATGTTGATGCCGCTCCATGATAGAATGCCAAGTTTCAAGAATTTCAGAAGAGTTTTGGATTTACTAGAATTTAAAAACCAGGCATCTCAATGTTTTTCCGGCAATCAACGCTGCCACGGTGTTTGAAATTCATTCCCATTTCTTGCATGGGCCTAAGCATGCAGCCAAGGACACAGATTTGATTTTTCAACCAATTTATATCTACTGAAGCATGCGCATGTAGTTCAAATTTGGATTATGCACATAAATGCATTGAAAACTCACTCAATGCATAAAAATGTCCAAACGAACCCCGAAAAATCACAAAAATTCACACAACACTCCTGTTGTTCCATGTTGACACGAGAAAAAAACTTCAAAGCAATAAGAGGCAATGGATATTGTTTCGTCCCTGAAGGTGGGATGTTCCCTACCGAAAACCATCATGCTTGTTGTGAGAAGCTCCGGTTTGTGAGAAGCATATACCCAAACTTGCCCCAAATGGGACAAAATTTGTACCACGGCATGTTGATGCCGCTCCATGATAGCATGCCAAGTTTCATGAATTTCAGAATAGTTTTGGATTTACTAGAATTTAAAAACCAGGCACCTCAATGTTTTGCCGGTAATCATCGGTGCCATGGTGTTTGAAATTCATTCCCATTTCTTGCATGGGACATAAGCATGCACCCAAGGACACAGATTTGATTTTTCAACCAATTTAAATGCACTGGAGCATGCGCATATAGTTCCAATTTGAATTATTCACATAAATGCATTGAAAACTCAGCTAATGCATAAAAATGTCCAAACAAACCCCGAAAAATCACAAAAATTCACACAACACTCCTGTTGTTCTATGTTGACACGAGAAAAAAACTTGAAAGCAATAAGAGGCAATGGATATCGTTTCGTCCCCAAAGGTGGGACGTTCCCTACCGAAAACCATCGTGCTTGTTGTGAGAAGCTCCGGTTCATGAGAAGCATATACCCAAACCTGCCCCAAATGGGACAAAATTTGTACCACGGCATGTTGATGCCGCTCCATGATAGGATGCCAAGTTTCATGAATTTCAGACGATTTTGGATTTACTAGAATTAAAAAACCTGGCATCTCAATGTTTTGCCGGCAATCAACGGTGCCATGGTGTTTGAAATTCATTCCTATTTCTTGCATGGGACCTAAGCATGCACCCAAGGACACAGATTTGATTTTTCAACCAATTTATATGCACTGGAGCATGCGGATCTAGTTCAAATTTTAATTATACACATAAAATCATAAATGCATTGAAAACTTAGTTAATGCATAAAAATGTCCAAACGAACCCCGAAAAATCACAAAATTTCACACAACACTCCTGTTCTTCTATGTTGACGCGAGAAAAAAACTTCAAAGCAATAAGAGGCAATGGATATCGTTTCGTCCCCAAAGGTGGGACGTTCCCTACCGAAAACCATCATGCTTGTTGTGAGAAGCTCCGGTTTGTGAGAAGCATATACCCAAACCTGCCCCAAATGGGACAAAATTTGTACCACGCCATGTTGATGCCGCTCCATGATAGCATGCCAAGTTTCATGAATTTCATACGAGTTCTGGATTTACTAGAATTTAAAAACCAGGCATCTCAATGTTATGCCGGCAATCAATGGTGCCATGGTGTTTGAAATTCATTCCCATTTCTTGCATGGGACATAAGCATGCACCCTAGGACACAGATTTGATTTTTCAACCAATTTATATGCAGTGGAGCATGCGCATGTAGTTCAATTTTGCATTATTCACATAAATGCATTGAAAACTCAGTTAATGCCTAAAAATGTCAAAACGAACCCCGAAAATCAAAAAAATTCACACAACACTCTTGTTGTTCTATGTTGACACGAGAAAAAAACTTCAAAGCAATAAGAGGCAATGGATATCGTTTCGTCCCCAAAGGTGGGACGTTCCCTACCGAAAACCATCATGCTTTTTGTGAGAAGCTCCAGTTTGTGAGAAGCATATACCAAAACCTGCCCCAAATGGGACAAAATGTGTGCCATGGCATGTTGATGCCGCTCCATGCTAGCATGCCTAGTTTCATGAATTTCATATGAGTTTTGGATTTACTAGAATTTAAAAACTAGGCATTTCAATGTTTTGCCGGCAATCAACGGTGCCATGGTGTTTGAAATTCATTCCCATTTCTTGCATGGGACCTAAGCATGCACCCAAGGACACAGATTTGATTTTTCAACCGATTTATATGCACTGGAGCATGCGCATGTAGTTAAAATTTGAATTATGCACATAAATGCATTGAAAACTCACTTAATGCATAAAAATGTCCAAACGAACCCCGAAAAATCAGAAAAATTCACACAACACTCCTGTGGTTCTATGTTCACATGAGAAAAAAACTTGAAAGCAATAAGAGGCAATGGATATCGTTTCGTCCCAAAGGTGGCACGTTCCCTACCAAGAACCATCATGCTTGTTGTGAGAAGCTCCGGTTTGTGAGAAGCATATACCCAAACCTGCCCCAAATGGGACAAAAATTTTACCTCGGCAGGTTGATGCCGCTCCATGATAGCATGCCAAGTTTCATGAATTTCAGACGAGTTTTGGATTTACTAGAATTTAAAAACCAGGCATCTCAATGTTTTGCTGGCAATCAACGGTGCCATGGTGTTTGAAATTCATTCCTATTTCTTGCATGGGACCTAAGCATGCACCCAAGGACACAGATTTGATTTTTCAACCAATTTATATGCACTGGAGCATGCGCATGTAGTTCAAATTTGAATTATGCACATAAATCATAAATGCATTGAAAACTCAATTGATGCATAAAAATGTCCAAACGAACCCCGAAAAATCACAAAAATTCACACAACACTCCTGTTGTTCTATGTTGGCACGAGAAACAAACATGAAAGCACTAAGAGGCAATGGATATCGTTTCGTCCCCAAAGGTGGGACGTTCCCTACCGAAAACCATCATGCTTGGATTGAGAAGCTCTGGTTTGTGAGAAGCATATACCTAAACCTGCCCCAAATGTGACAAAATTTGTACCACGGCATGTTGATGCCGCTCCATGATAGCATGCCAAGTTTCATGAATTTCATACGAGTTCTGGATTTACAAGAATTTAAAAACCAGGCATCTCAATGTTTTGCCGGAAATAAACGGTGCCATGGTGTTTGAAATTCATTCCCATTTCTTGCATGGGACCTAAGCATGCACCCAGGGACACAGATTTGATTTTTCAACCAATTTATATGCACTGGAGCGTGCGCATGTAGTTCAAATTTGAATTATGCACATAAATGCATTGAAAACTCACTTAATGCGTAAAAATGTCCAAACAAACACCAAAAAATCACACAACACTCCTGTTGTTCTATGTTGACATGAGAAAAAAACTTCAAAGAAATAAGAGGCAATGGATATCGTTTCGTCCCTGAAGGTGGGACGTTCCCTACCAAAAACCATCATGCTTGTTGTGAGAAGCTCCGGTTTGTGAGAAGCATATACCCAAACATGCCCCAAATGGGACAAAATTTGTACCACGGCATGTTGATGCCGCTCCATGATAGCATGCCAAGTTTCATGAATTTCATACGAGTTTTGGATTTACTAGAATTGAAAAACCAGGCATCTCAATGTTATGCCGGCAATCAACGGTGCCATGGTGTTTGAAATTCATTCCCATTTCTTGCATGGGACATAAGCATGCACCCAAGGACACAGATTTGATTTTTCAACCAATTTATATGCAGTGGAGCATGCGCATGTAGTTCAAATTTGAATTATTCACATAAATGCATTGAAAACTCAGTTAATGCATAAAAATGTCCAAACAAACCCCAAAAAATCACAAAAATTCACACAACACTCCTTTTGTTCTAAGTTGACACAAGAAAAAAACTTCAAAGCAATAAGAGGCAATGGATATCGTTTCGTCCCAAAGGTGGCACGTTCCCTACCGAAAACCATCATGCTAGTTGTGAGAAGCTCCGGTTTGTGAGAAGTATGTACCCAAACCTGCCCCAAATGGGACAAAATTTGTACCACGGCATGTCGATGCCGCTCCATGATAGCATGCCAAGTTTCATGAATTTCAGAAGAGTTTTGGATTTACTAGAATTTAAAAACCAGGCATCTCAATGTTTTGCCGGCAATCAACGCTGCCATGGTGTTTGAAATTCATTCCCATTTGTTGCATGGGCCTAAGCATGCACCCAAGGACACAGATTTGATTTTTCAACCAATTATATGCACTGGAGCATGCGCATGTAGTTCAAATTTGGATTATGCACATAAATGCATTGAAAACTCACTTAATGCATAAAAATGTCCAAACGAACCCCGAAAAATCACAAAAATTCACACAACACTCCTGTTGTTCCATGTTGACACGAGAAAAAAACTTCAAAGCAATATGAGGCAATGGATATCGTTTCGTCCCCAAAGGTGGGACGTTCCCTACCAAAAACCATCATGCTTGTTGTGAGAAGCTCCGGTTTGTGAGAAGCATATACCCAAACCTGCCCCAAATGGGACAAAATTTGTCTCACGGCATGTTGATGCCGCTCCATGATAGCATGCCAACTTTCATGAATTTCATACGAGTTTTGGATTTACTAGAATTTAAAAACAGGCATCTCAATGTTATGCCGGCAATCAACGCTGCCATGGTGTTTGAAATTCATTCCCATTTCTTGCATGGGACATAAGCATGCACCCAAGGACACAGATTTGATTTTTCAACCAATTTATATGCAGTGGAGCATGCGCATGTAGTTCAAATTTGAATTATTCACATAAATGCATTGAAAACTCAGTTAATGCATAAAAATGTCCAAACAAACCTCGAAAAATCATAAAAATTCACACAACACTCATGTTGTTCTATGTTGACACAAGAAAAAAACTTGGAAGCAATAAGAGGCAATGCATATCGTTTCGTCCCTGAAGGTGGGATGTTCCCTACCGAAAACCATCATGCTTGTTGTGAGAAGCTCCGGTTTGTGAGAAGCATATACCCAAACCTGCCCCAAATGGGACAAAATTTGTACCACGGCATGTTGATGCCGCTCCATGATAGCATGCGAAGTTTCATGAATTTCAGAATAGTTTTGGATTTACTAGAACTTAAAAACCAGGCATCTTAATGTTTTGCCGGCAATCATCGGTGCCATGGTGTTTGAAATTCATTCCCATTTGTTGCATGGGCCTAAGCATGCACCCAAGGACACAGATTTGATTTTTCAACCAATTTATATGAAGTGGAGCATGCGCATGTAGTTCAAATTTGAACTATGCACATAAATGCATTGAAAACTCAGTTAATGCTTAAAAATGTCCAAACGAACCCCGAAAAATCACAAAAATTCACACAGCACTCCTGTTGTTCTATGTTGACACGAGAAAAAAACTTGAAAGCAATAAGAGGCAATGGATATCGTTTCGTCCCTGAAGGTGGGACGTTCCCTACCGAAAACCATCATGCTTGTTGTGAGAAGCTCCGGTTTGTGAGAAGCATGATGCCCAAACCTGCCCCAAATGGGACAAAATTTGTACCACGGCATGTTGATGCCGCTCCATGATAGCATGCCAAGTTTCATGAATTTCAGACGAGTTTTGGATTTACTAGAATTTAAAAACCAGGCATCTCAATGTTTTGCCGGCAATCAACGCTGCCATGGTGTTTGAAATTCATTCTCATTTCTTGCATGGGACATAAGCATGCACCCAAGGACATAGATTTGATTTTTCAACCAATTTATATGCACTGGAGCATGCGCATGTAGTTCCAATTTGAATTATTCACATAAATGCATTGAAAACTCAGCTAATGCATAAAATGTCCAAACGAACCCCGAAAAATCACAAAAATTCACACAACACTCCTGTTGTTCTATGTTGACACGAGAAAAAAAACTTGAAAGCAATAAGAGGCAATGAATATCGTTTCGTCCCCAAAGGTGGGACGTTCCCTAACGAAAACCATCGTGCTTGTTGTGAGAATCTCCGGTTTGTGAGAAGCATATACCCAAACCTGCCCCAAATGGGACAAAATTTGTACCACGGCATGTTGATGCCGCTCCATGATAGCATGCCAAGTTTCATGAATTTCAGACGAGTTTTGGATTTACTAGAATTTAAAAACCAAGCATCTCAATGTTTTGCGGGCAATCATCGGTGCCATGGTGATTGAAATTCAATCCTATTTCTTACCTCGGACCTAAGCTTGCACCCAAGGACACAGATTTGATTTTTCAACCAATTTATATGCACTGGAGCATGCGGATGTAGTTCAAATTTGAATTATACACATAAAATCATAAATGCATTGAAAACTCAGTTAATGCATAAAAATGTCCAACCGAACCCCGAAAAATCACAAAAATTCACACAACACTCATCTTGTTCTATGTTGACACGAGAAAAAAACTTGAAAGCAATAAGAGGCAATGCATATCGTTTCGTCCCTGAAGGTGGGATGTTCCCTACCGAAAACCATCATGCTTGTTGTGAGAAGCTCCGGTTTTTGAGAAGCATATACCCAAACCTGCCCCAACTGGGACAAAAATTTTACCACGGCATGTTGATGCCGCTCCATGATAGCATGCCAAGTTTCATGAATTTCATACGAGTTTTGGATTTACTAGAATCAAAAAACCAGGCATCTCAATGTTATGCCGGCAATCAACGGTGCCATGGTGTTTGAAATTCATTCCTTGCATGGGACATAAGCATGCACCCAAGGACACAGCTTTGATTTTTGAACCAATTTATATGCAATGGAGCATGCGCATGTAGTTCAAATTTGAATTATTCACATAAATGCATTGAAAACTCAGTTAATGCATAAAAATGTCCAACCGAACCCCGAAAAATCACAAAAACTCACACAACACTCCTGTTGTTCTATGTTGACACAAGAAAAAAATCAAAGCAATAAGAGGCAATGGATATCGTTTCGTCCCCAAAGGTGGGACGTTCCCTAACGAAAACCATCGTGCTTGTTGAGAGAAGCTCCGGTTTGTGAGAAGCATATACCCAAACCTGCCCCAAATGGGACAAAATTTGTACCACGGCATGTTGATGCCGCTCCATGATAGCATGCCAAGTTTCATGAATTTCATACGAGTTTTGGATTTACTAGAATTTAAAAACTAGGCATCTCAATGTTATGCCGACGATCAACGCTGCCATGGTGTTTGAAATTCATTCCCATTTCTTGCATGGGACATAAGCATGCACCCAAGGACACAGATTTGATTTTTCAACCAATTTATATGCAGTGGAGCATGCGCATGTAGTTCAAATTTGAATTATTCACATAAATGCATTGAAAACTCAGTTAATGCATAAAAATGTCCAAACGAACCCCGAAAAATCACAAAAATTCACACAACACTCCTGTTGTTCTATGTTGACACAAGAAAAAAACTTCAAAGCAATAAGAGGCAATGGATATCATTTCGTACCAAAGGTGGCACGTTCCCTACCAAAAACCATCCTGCTTGTTGTGAGAAGCTCCGGTTTGTGAGAAGCATATACCCAAACCTGCCCCAAATGGGACAAAATTTGTACCACGGCATGTTGATGCCGCTCCATGATAGCATGCCAAGTTTCATGAATTTCAGAAGAGTTTTGGATTTACTAGAATTTAAAAACCAGGCATCTCAATGTTTTGCCGGCAATCAACGCTGCCATGGTGTTTGAAATTCATTCCCATTTCTTGCATGGGCCTAACCATGCACCCAAGGACACAGATTTGATTTTTCAACCAATTTATATGCACTGGAGCATGCGCATGTAGTTCAAATTTGGATTATGCACATAAATGCATTGAAAACTCACTTAATGCATAAAAATGTCCAAACAAACCCCGAAAAATCACAAAAATTCACACAACATTCCTGTTGTTCCATGTTGACACGAGAAAAAAACTTCAAAGCAATAAGAGGCAATTGATATCGTTTCGTCCCAAAGGTGGGACGTTCCCTACCAAAAACCTTCATGCTTTTTGTGAGAAGCTCCGGTTTGTGAGAAGCATATACCCAAACCTGCCCCAAATGGGACAAAATTTGTACCACGGCATGTTGATGCCGCTCCATGATAGCATGCCAAGTTTCATGAATTTTACAATAGTTTTGGATTTATTAGATTTTAAAACCAGGCATCTCAATGTTTTGCCGGCAATCATCGGTGCCATGGTGTTTGAAATTCATTCCCATTTCTTGCATGGGCCTAAGCATGCACCCAAGGACACAGATTTGATTTTTCAACCAATTTATATGCACTGGAGCATGGGCATGAAGTTCAAATTTGAACTATGCACGTAAAAGCATTGAAAACTCAGTTAATGCATAAAAATGTCCAAACGAACCCCGAAAAATCACAAAAATTCACACAGCACTCCTGTTGTTCTATGTTCACACGAGAAAAAAACTTGAAAGCAATAAGAGGCAATGGAAGTCGTTTCGTCCCTGAAGGTGGGACGTTCCCTAACGAAAACCATCATGCTTGTTGTGAGAAGCTCCGGTTTGTGAGAAGCATGATGCCCAAACCTGCCCCAAATGGGACAAAATTTGTACCACGGCATGTTGATGCCGCTCCATGATAACTTGCCAAGTTCCATGAATTTTGGAAGAGTTTTGGATTTACTTATTTAAAAACCAGGAATCTCAATGTTATGCCGACAATCAACGGTGCCATGGTGTTTGAAATTCATTCTCATTTCTTGCATGGGACATAAGCATGCACCCAAGGACACAGATTTGATTTTTCAACCAATTTATATGCACTGGAGCATGCGCATGTAGTTCCAATTTGAATTATGCACATAAAATCATAAATGCATTGAAAACTCAGTTGATACATAAAAATGTCCAAACGAACCCCGAAAAATCACAAAAGTTCACACAACACTCCTGTTGTTCTATGTTGACACGAGAAAAAAACTTGAAAGCAATAAGAAGCAATGGATATCGTTTCGTCCGTGAAGGTGGGACGTTCCATACCGAAAACCATCATGCTCGTTGTGAGAAGCTCCGGTTTGTAAGAAGCATATACCCAAACCTGCCCCAAATGGGACAAAATTTGTACCACGGCATGTTGATGCCGCTCCATGAAAGCATGCCAAGTTTCATTAATTTCAGACGAGTTTTTGATTTACTAGAATTTAAAAACCAGGCATCTCAATGTTTTGCCAGCAATCAACGGTGCCATGGTGTTTGAAATTCATTCCTATTTCTTGCATGGGACCTAAGCATGCACCCAAGGACACATATTTGATTTTTCAACCAATTTATATGCACTGGAGCATGCGCATGTAGTTCAAATTTGAATTATGCACATAAAATCATAAATGCATTGAAAACTCAGTTGATGCATAAAAATGTCCAAACGAACCCCGAAAAATCACAAAAATTCACACAACACTCCTGTTGTTCTATGTTGACACGAGAAAAAAACTTGAAAGCAATAAGAGGCAATGGATATCGTTTTGTCCCTGAAGGTGGGACGTTCCCTACCGAAAACCATCATGCTTGTTGTGAGAAGCTCCGGTTTGTGAGAAGCGTATACCCAAACCTGCCCCAAATGGGACAAAATTTGTACCACGGCATGTTGATGCCGCTCCATGATAGCATGCCAAGTTTCATGAATTTCATACGAGTTCTGGATTTACTAGAATTTAAAAACAAGGCATCTCAATGTTTTGCCGGCAATCCACGGTGCCATGGTGTTTGAAATTCATTCCCATTTCTTGCATGGGACCTAAGCATGCACCCAAGGACACAGATTTGATTTTTCAAGCAATTTATATGCACTCGAGCATGCGCATGTAGTTCAAATTTGAATTATGCACATATATGCATTGAAAACTCACTGAATGCATAAAAATGTCCAAACAAACCACAAAAATTTACAAAAATTCACACAACACTCCTGTTGTTCTATGTTGACACGAGAAAAAAACTTCAAAGCAATAAGAGGCAATGGATATCGTTTCGTCCCTAAAGGTGGGACGTTCCCTACCGAAAACCATCATGCTTTTTATGAGAAGCTCCGGGTTGTGAGAAGCATATACCCAAACCTGCCCCAAATGGGACAAAATTTGTACCACGGCATGTTGATGCCGCTCCATGATAGCATGAAAAGTTTCATGAATTTCAGAAGAGTTTTGGATTGACTAGAATTTAAAAACCAGGCATCTCAATGTTTTGCCGGCAATCAACGTTGCCATGGTGTTTGAAATTCATTCCCATTTCTTGCATGGGCCTAAGCAGGCACCCAAGGACAAAGAATTGATTTTTTGACCAATTATATGCACTGGAGCATGCGCATGTAGTTCAAATTTGGATTATGCACATAAATGCATTGAAAACTCACTTAATGCATAAAAAGGTCCAAACGAACCCCGAAAAATCACAAAAATTCACACAACACTCCTGTTGTTCCATGTTGACACAAGAAAAAAACTCCAAAGCAATAAGAGGCAATGGATATTGTTTCGTCCCCAAAGGTGGGACGTTCCCTACCGAAAACCATCATGTTTGTTGTGAGAAGCTCCGGTTTGTGAGAAGCATATACCCAAACCTTCCCCAAATGGGACAAAATTTGTACCACGGCATGTTGATGCCGCTCCATGATAGCATGCCAAGTTTCATGAATTTCAGAATAGTTTTGGATTTACTAGAATTTAAAAACCAGGCATCTTAATGTTTTGCCGGCAATCATCGGTGCCATGGTGTTTGAAATTCATTCCCATTTCTTGCATGGGCCTAAGCATGCACCCAAGGACACAGATTTGATTTTTCAACCAATTTATATGCACTGGAGCACGCACATGTAGTTCAAATTGGAACTATGCACATAAATGCATTGAAAACTCAGTTAATGCTTAAAAATGTCCAAACGAACCCTGAAAAATCACAAAAATTCACACAGCACTCCTGTTGTTCTATGTTGACACGAGAAAAAAACTTGAAAGCAATAAGAGGCAATGGATATCGTTTCGTCCCTGAAGGTGGGACGTTCCCTACCGAAAACCATCATGCTTGTTGTGAAAAGCTCCGGTTTGTGAGAAGCATGATGCCCAAACCTGCCCTAAATGGGAAAAAATTTGTACCACGGCATGATGATGCCGCTCCATGATAGCATGCCAAGTTTCATGAATTTCATATGAGTTTTGGATTTACTAGAATTTAAAAACCAGGCATCGCAGTGTTATGCCGGCAATCAACGCTGCCATGGTGTTTGAAATTCATTCCCATTTCTTGCATGGGACATAAGCATGCACCCAAGGACACAGATTTGATTTTTCAACCAATTTATATGCAGTGGAGCATGCGCATGTAGTTCAAATTTGAATTATTCACATAAATGCATTGAAAACTCAGTTAATGCATAAAAATGTCCAACCGAACCCCGAAAAATCACAAAAACTCACACAACACTCCTATTGTTCTATGTTGACACGAGAAAAAAACATCAAAGCAATAAGAGGCAATGGATATCGTTTCGTCCCTGAAGGTGGGACGTTCCCTAACGAAAACCATCGTGCTTGTTGTGAGAAGCTCCGGTTTGTGAGAAGCATATACCCAAACCTGCCCTAAATGGGAAAAAATTTGTACCACGGCATGTTGATGCCGCTCCATGATAGCATGCCAAGTTTCATGAATTTCATACGAGTTTTGGATTTACTAGAATTTAAAAACCAGGCATCTCAATGTTATGCCGGAAATGAACGGTGCCATGGTGTCTGAAATTCATTCCCATTTCTTGCATGGGACATAAGCATGCGCCCAAGGACACAGATTTGATTTTTCAACCAATTTATATGCAGTGGAGCATGCGCATGTAGTTCAAATTTGAATTATTCACATAAATGCATTGAAAACTCAGTTAATGCATAAAAATGTCCAACCGAACCCCGAAAAATCACAAAAACTCACACAACACTCCTGTTGTTCTTTGTTGACACAAGAAAAAAACTGCAAAGCAATAAGAGGCAATGGATATCGTTTCGTCCCAAAGGTGGGACGTTCCCTAACGAAAACCATCGTGCTTGTTGTGAGAAGCTCCGGTTTGTGAGAAGCATTTACCCAAACCTGCCCCAAATGGGACAAAATTTGTACCACGGCATGTTGATGCCGCTCCATGATAGCATGCAAGTTTCATGAATTTCATACGAGTTTTGGATTTACTAGAATTTAAAAACCAGGCATCTCAATGTTATGCCGGCAATCAACGCTGCCATGGTGTTTGAAATTCATTCCCATTTCTTGCATTTGACATAAGCATGCACCCAAGGACACAGATTTGATTTTTCAACCAATTTATATGCAGTGGAGCATGCGCATGTAGTTCAAATTTGAATTATTCACATAAATGCATTGAAAACTCAGTTAATGCATAAAAATGTCCAAACAAACCCCGAAAAATCACAAAAATTCACACAACACTCCTGTTGTTCCATGTTGACACAAGAAAAAAACTTCAAAGCAATAAGAGGCAATGGATATCGTTTCGTCCCAAAGGTGGCACGTTCCCTACCAAAAACCATCCTGCTTGTTGTGAGAAGCTCCGGTTTGTGAGAAGCATATACCCAAACCTGCCCCAAATGGGAAAAAATTTGTACCACGGCATGTTGATGCCGCTCCATGATAGCATGCCAAGTTTCATGAATTTCATACGAGTTTTGGATTTACTAGAATTTAAAAACCAGGCATCTCAATGTTATGCCGGAAATGAACGGTGCCATGGTGTCTGAAATTCATTCCCATTTCTTGCATGGGACATAAGCATGCACCCAAGGACACAGATTTGATTTTTCAACCAATTTATATGCAGTGGAGCATGCGCATGTAGTTCAAATTTGAATTGTTCACATAAATGCATTGAAAACTCAGTTAATGCATAAAAATGTCCAAACGAACCCCGAAAAATCCCAAAAATTCACACAACACTCCTGTTGTTCTATGTTGACACAAGAAAAAAACTTCAAAGCAATAAGAGGCAATGGATATCGTTTCGTCCCAAAGGTGGCACGTTCCCTACCAAAACCATCATCTTGTTGTGAGAAGCTCCGGTTTGTGAGAAGCATATACCCAAACCTGCCCCAAATGGGACAAAATTTGTACCAGGGCATGTTGATGCCGCTCCATGATAGCATGCCAAGTTTCATGAATTTCAGAAGAGTTTTGGATTTACTAGAATTGAAAAACCAGGCATCTCAATGTTTTGCCGGCAATCAACGCTGCCATGGTGTTTGAAATTCATTCCCATTTCTTGCATGGGCCTAAGCATGCACCCAAGGACATAGATTTGATTTTTCAACCAATTTATATGCACTGGAGCATGCGCATGTAGTTCAAATTTGGATTATGCACACAAATGCATTGAAAACTCACTTAATGCATAAAAATGTCCAAACGAACCCCGAAAAATCACAAAAATTCACACAACACTCCTGTTGTTCTATGTTGACATGAGAAAAAACTTCAAAGCAATAAGAGGCAATGGATATCGTTTCGTCCCCGAAGGTGGGACGTTCCCTACCGAAAACCATCATGTTTGTTGTGAGAAGCTCCGGTTTGTGAGAAGCATATACCCAAACCTGCCCCAAATGGGACAAAATTTGTACCACGGCATGTTGATGCCGCTCCATGATAGCATGCCAAGTTTCATGAATTTCATACGAGTTTTGGATTAACTATAATTTAAAAACCAGGTATCTCAATGTTATGTCGGCAATCAACGGTGCCATGGTGTTTGAAATTCATTCCCATTTCTTGCATGGGACATAAGCATGCACCCAAGGACACAGATTTGATTTTTCAACCAATTTATAAGCATTGGAACATGCGCATGTAGTTCAAATTTGAATTATGCACATAAATGCATTGAAAACTCACTTAATGCATAAAAATGTCCTAACGAACCCTAAATAATTCCAATTCTTTTATGATCACTGCAGATAAAAGTTCTAGCAATTCAAACACCGTCCATGGCCGCTGTGACCCCATTATGTAATTCAAATCAAGACCAAAAATCAAGTAGATCCCACATAGTTTATTATAACCAACCGTGTGAGATGCAGCACAAAATATCTTCGGACCATGTCTGAATAAGGGGCCGTGTCTGATGACACTTTGCGCGCCAGTTTTTTGGCCCAAGCGATTCCAATTTTTTGGCTTCCGCGGAAATAACTACCTCCCCGCCCCCTCCCCCTTACCAAAAGCCACATTTCCCCTCTTTCCGCCTTCCTTTCCAAGTTGAAACCTTCACTCCTTGCTTGCAGCGCTGCCGCCTCCTCGCCGGCGACCCTCCTTCATGCGGCTTGGCCTCGCCTATCCAGGCAGGTAATCCACACCCGACCCCCATCCTCCTCCTCCTTCACATCCCACATGCCCCGATCGCCGGCACGAGCACGACACCTTCCACCCAAATCACCGACCCCTCCACCAAATAAGCATTGACCTCAGCCATGGTGCACGCAGTATAGCCAGGACCTCAAGGAGCATTAGGCAGCGGAGAATCAAATCACGGACGCACGCGCGGATGAGGTCGCGATGGCTTCCATTCGTGCCGACCCCCAGATCTTAGAGGAGCACCTCGCCGTCAAGGCCACCGTTGACGCCTCACACGCCGACGTGGTTGGCTGCTTTAAAGGACAGTTCGTGGCATTTTCTCGAGGCCACCGTCGGTGCCTTCGACGAAGACTACGAGGTGTTTTCTCAGCATGCATGTGCTTACCTCATCTCGAGAGCCAGAAGGTTGGTGCCCGGTGGGGCTCAGGCAACTCCCCACTACCACGAGGGCACCCACGATGCAGAGGCCTCGCCCTCTTCCATGTCCAAGGAGCCAATCGTCATCGATATCTCTGACAATGAGGAGTAGCTTGTCTTATTAGCTCACTATAAGGACCCATGTTCAGTTTGCTAGCTACTTCCTTTCCTTAACAAATTCTAGTGAATTGTGCTATCTACATTCACCATGCAATCTTCTACTATAGTGTATATGTTCTATATGTCGTGCAATCTGGTGTTCAATTAACTGCTTGGTTCAGTTATGCAAATGTGATGTTCAATTCTTTAGGGTGCAATATTTCCAAGTTGTTAACCATGCTTGGTTTGGTTAACTGTCTGATCTTCTATTAGGAGTATGTTATATTCTTCAATTGGTGTTTACTTAACTGCTTGGTTTATTTGTTGTGGCTTGGTTCACTTGTTGTGGTGTTTAGTTAACTGCTTGGTTCAATTCTGTAATGCGATGTTCAATTGTTGTGACTGCATTCTGTTATTGTATACCATGTGAGGAATAAATCAAATTTGGCTGTACTAAATACATGAGAAATAAATACAATTCCTATGTTTCCAAGTTGTTAAGCATGCTTGGTTTGGTTAACTGTCTGATCTTCCATTAGGAGAATGTTATAGTGTGCAATGTGGTGCTCAGTTAATGTTTGGTTCATTTGTTGTGGTGTTTAGTTAACTGCTTGGTTTAATTCTGTAATGCGATGTTCAATTGTTGTGGCTGCATTCTCTTATGGGCCATTTGCATTTCTGTCCCTAACTCGAACCACCTAATCAGATATACCCCTAATTCGAAAGCCTTCTCAAAAATGCCCCTCCGCCGTTAGGTGCCCTTACAGAAATGCCCTTCTGCGTCGTTACCGTCCGGTCAAAAAGCTTTGACCGTCCTAAAAAAATAGCAAAAAAATCTAAAAAACCTAAAATTTTGTGAGATCGTAATTACTCATGTGCGCAAGGTGCGTGCAAAGTTTCTTGCTAGATGGACATTCCAGGAGCTCGTGGCGAGGAAAAACAGTTAATATGTACTCTTGTGAACAGTAAATTTGAAATAAAATAGCAAGAAAATTCAATAAAATATGAAATTTTTTGGCATCAAAGAGGCTTGGGTGGACAAGGTGCTTGCAAGTTTTTGTGATTAAATGACATGCGAGAGCTCTAGCAAAAAAAACCAAAACAGTCATCTTTTCCAAAGTTTTTCCTGAGCCAAATTTTGTTTTTTCTCCAGGAGCTCCTACAGTGTCCAAACACAACAAAAATTTGCACGCACCTTGCAGACCCGAGCCTCTTTGATGCCAAAATTTTTCATATTTTTTTCAATTTTCTTGCAATTTTTTTGAATTTACTGTTCACAAGCATATATATTTACTGTTTTTTCTTTGCCACGACCTCCTGGAATGTCCAAACAGCACGAAAATTTGCACGCATCTTGTGCACCTGAGTGTCTTTGATCCCACAAAATTTCAGATTTTTTACATTTTTTTGGTATTTTTTTCAGGACGGTCAAAGCCCTTTGACCGGCTTTGATTGGCTTTGACCGGACGGTAACGGCGCGGAAGGGCATTTCTGTAAGGGCACCTAACGGCGGAGGGGCATTTTTGAGCAAGCTTTCCAATTAGGGGCAAATCTGAGTAGTGGGTTCGAGTTAGGGACACAGATGTAAAAGACCCTTCTCTTATTGTATACCATGTGAGGAATAAATCGAATTTGGCTGCACTTAATACGTGAGAAACATATACAAGTGCTATATTTCCTAGTTCTTAATCATGCTTGGTTTGGATAAATGGGTTTTCCATGTGGCTTGAATTAATCTGATGAATCTGCAATGTGCTTATTTATCATCAACATATTTTACTCATAGCATGCGAACCCTTACTTAACCAGATGACTAACTACCTTATATGTGTTGCAGGGAAACAATGGGGAGCACTGAGGTTTACAAGATGGTACTAACTATTATACCTTGCCTTTTTGTATTCCTTTGCCCCATTTCCAATATAGAGAAGATATTTATGCACATCCTTGTTTTCAGGCTTCACTGATGATTACCTCTCAAACCACCTCTGTGGTCAGGAGGCGAGGAAAGTTTTCTGTCGGTGTACAAAAGTAGGGGCCCCTTTTTGCACCCCTTTACTTGTGCGTGGGCAGTCGCAGCCCCACGCCCCTGGCCACCCTTGGCGGGGCAGAGGAAGCAAAACCACAAGACAACCAGACCAACGCCAAGACAGAAATGCAAAGAGCAGAGCGGCGAGGTGGACTCCCCCGGCAAGGCCCTTGCCGGGGCGACCTCCACAGCCCCGGCAAGAGCCTTGCCGGGGCAACTTGCCCGGCTCCAGCAGAGC